>NW_027366715.1:0-67188 GCF_046119375.1 Phyllobates terribilis | reverse complement strand
GAGGCATGCTATCAAGTCATCACTTTACCGACCGGCCCCTTTGGATAGAAATCTTCAATCAACAAATTAATATATCTGGACAGTGACATTTATAAACCATTCAACTGATGTCTGCATCATATGTGATTACTGTATGTGCATTTGTATTTTACATGACTACATATACCTACTGTCACTTTAAAGTTATGGTAATCAGATCTCCCTTATTCTTCCCATATTAATCTTTTGGGTTTTAGTATGATATTTTTATTAGTATCCATTGTATTCATTGTTCTTCACTGCACTCATCCCACTTGACATATCACTCTCTTTATCACTTTTTATTTGTCATATGGCAACTCTTTTTCACTACCTATTTGTCAATGTATCTCTTCTTATTTTTATCACCACCTGTCACTTATTTATTTTTTTCAATTTTATTTATTTTCCTCTTCATTTTTATTACACATTCATTATCATCTTTCCCTCATTAACTTTCCTATTTTTTATCACCACATACACATAATCACTTACACATATGTACCCTATTCCCACACTGTTTCACTATTCACTTATCTCTTTCTTTCTCCTCTCTGTTTTTTTTCTGTTCTATCACTGCCTCTCACCACTGCGGTCCATGGTTGGAACGCACATTTCCTTGTTTATGACGCGCACCGCATCACTCCCCTTCCGCGTTCCACGGTGGAACGCATAACCCCTCCCCCTTATGACGCAGACCACGTGATTTCCGGTGCTGCGTCTCACCCTGACACGCACGCCGGGCCTCCTGCTTCCCCAGCTGATCTGCGCTCTGATGATCTGCAGCTCAGCGTGGGGGAGCGATGTCCGGCTACATACATGGCGCCATGTCAGCTTACTTATTTTACACTCCTGTATCAATTAACCTCTGCCTCCCCTATTGGCTGCACCCCATATAAATATTACCCCACTCTATTCCTCTCTATATCCTCGTCAAAGCCCAGGCGAAACGAGCGTTGGATTCAGGTCTCTTGGGTTAGTACAGCTTCATTATCCTCTATCCACCTTGTATTCTTGTGATACTATATCTACTCTGTACTTTTGTGATACTATATCCATAGATTTCACTATTTTGTAATCATTCTCTTATCTTGTTTACATATTAGCACTTTGCACTTTAAGTTATATTTAGATGATCAATTGTGGTATAGTTCCCCCTACACCTGTGTATCATATGATTCAATTTTTGGTGGAGAATTTATTATGTACTATAGCTGTCTACCCAGGTGACCTTTTCTTTGTCGTTCCCTTCCCCTCATTTTATGTATTCTATACTGTTTTAAAATATTAATACAATAAAAATTAGATTTTTTATACCTTCTGCTTATGTGTCACACTATAGGTTGCTATTAATTATGCAGACACATGGGCATACTTTTCTGCTATGTGATTTAGGTTTTTGATTTGTCTAACCCAAGTCGTCAAAAGACCTAGCTAAACTGACTGAGTAAGGTAACAAAGCACCTGGCTAGCTTAAGAGTAGAAATTACAATGAAGTCCAGCAAGGCCAGAAGGGCGGAGCAGGATTAAATAGGCAAAAAAGTTCATGTGACCGGCATAATAGAAAAAACCTAACAGGAGAGTTCTAACAAACCCTATGTCATCCAAATGCTAACACTATCGTCCTAACGCTAACCCTAGTCGTCCTAGCGCTAACTCTAGCCATCCTAGCGCTAACCCTCATCTTCCTAACGCTAACCCTAGTTGTCCTAGCGCTAACACTAGTCGTCCTACTACTATCACTAGTCATCCTAACGCTAACCCTAGTCGTCCTAAGGCTAAGTCTAGTCGTCCTATTGGTAACCCTAGTCGTCCTATTGGTAACCCTAGTCGTCCTATTGGTAACCCTAGTCGTCCTATTGGTAACCCTAGTCGTCCTATTGGTAACCCTAGTCGTCCTATTGGTAACCCTAGTCGTCCTAAGGCTAACCCTAGTCGTCCTAAGGCTAACCCTAGTCGTCCTAAGGCTAACCCTAGTCATCCTAAGGCTAACCCTAGTCATCCTAACGCTAACCCTAGTCATCCTAGCGCTAACCATAGTCGTCCTAACGCTAACCCTAGTCGTCCTAGCGCTAAACCAATTCGTCTTAACATTAACCCTAGTCATCCAAGCGCTAACTCTAGTCGTCCTAGCGGTAACCCTAGTCGTCCTAACGCTAAACCTAGTCCTAAGGCTAACCCAAGTCGTCCTAACGCTAACCCTAGTCGTCCTAGTGCTAACCCTAGTCGTCCTAGTGCTAACCCTTGTCGTCCTACGGCTAACCATGGTCGTCCTAATGCTAACCCTAGTCGTCCTAAGGCTAACCCTTGCTGATCTATTGCTAACCCAAGTCGTGCTAAGGCTAAACCTTGTCGTCCTAACGCAAACCCTAGTCATCTTGGCGCTAACCCTAGTCATCGTAGTGCAAAGCCTAGTCGTCGTAGCGCTATCCCTAGTCGTCGTAGCGCTAACCCTAGTCGTCCTAACTCTAACCCTAGTCGTCCTGACGCTAACCCTAGTCGTCCTAGCGCCAACCCTAGTCGTCCTAGCGCTAACCCTAGTCGTCCGAGCGCTAACCCTAGTCGTCCGAACGCTAACCCTAGTCGTCCTAACGCTAACGCTAACCCTAGTCGTCCTAACGCTAACCCTAGTCGTCCTAACGCTAACCCTAGTCGTCCTAACGCTAACCCTAGTCGTCCTAACGCTAACCCTAGTCGTCCTAACGCTAACCCTAGTCATCCTAACGCTAACCCTAGTCGTCCTAACGCTAACCCTAGTCGTCCTAGTGCTAACCCTTGTTGTCCTAGCACTAACCCTAGTCATCCTAACGCTAACCCTATGCGTTCTAAGGCTAACACTTGTCATCCTAGTGCTAACCCTAGTTGTCCTAGCGCTAACCCTAGTTGTCCTAGCGCTAACCCTATTCGTCCTAACGCTAACCCTAGTTGTCCTAGCGCTAACCCTAGTTGTCCTAGCGCTAACCCTAGTCGTCCTAACGCTAACCCTAGTCGTCCTAACTCTAACCATAGTCGTCCTAACGCTAACCCTAGTCGTCTTAGCGCTAACCCTAGTCGTCCTAGTGCTAACCCTAGTCGTCCTAGTGCTAACCCTAGTCGTTCTTACTCTAACCCTAGTCGTTCTTACTCTAACCCTAGTCGTCCTAACGCTAACCCTAGTTGTCCTAACGCTAACCCTAGTTGTCCTAACGCTAACCCTAGTTGTCCTAACGCTAACCCTAGTTGTCCTAACGCTAACCCTAGTTGTCCTAACGCTAACCCTAGTTGTCCTAACGCTAACCCTAGTTGTCCTAACGCTAACCCTAGTTGTCCTAACGCTAACCCTAGTTGTCCTAACGCTAACCCTAGTTGTCCTAACGCTAACCCTAGTTGTCCTAACGCTAACCCTAGTTGTCCTAACGCTAACCCTAGTTGTCCTAACGCTAACCCTAGTTGTCCTAACGCTAACCCTAGTTGTCCTAACGCTAACCCTAGTTGTCCTAACGCTAACCCTAGTTGTCCTAACGCTAACCCTAGTTGTCCTAACGCTAACCCTAGTTGTCCTAACGCTAACCCTAGTTGTCCTAACGCTAACCCTTGTCGTCCTAGTGCAAACCCAAGTGGTCCTAGTGATAACTCTAGTCATCCTAACTCTAACCCTAGTCGTCCTAACGTTAATCCTAGTAGTCCTAAAGCTAGCCCTAGTCATCCTAGCGCTAACCCTATTCGTCCTAGCGTTAACCCTAGTCGTCCTAAGGCTAACCCTAGTCGTCCTAACGCTAACGCTAGTTGTCGTAAGGTTAACCTTAGTCGTCCTAATGCTAACCCTAGTCGTTCTATCGCTAACCCTATTTGTCATAGTGCTTATCCTAGTCGTCTTGGCGTTAACCGTAGTCGTCCTAGTGCTAACCCTAGTCGTCCTTCCGCTAACCCTAGTCGTACTAGTGCTATGCCTAATCGTCCTAACTCTAACCCTAGTCGTCCTAAGGCTAACCCTTGTTGTCCTAACGCTAACCCTTGTTGTCCTAACGCTAACCCTTGTTGTCCTAACGCTAACCCTTGTTGTCCTAGCGCTAACCCTTGTTGTCCTAGCGCTAACCCTAGTCGTCCTACGGCTAACCCTAGTCGTGCTACCGCTAGCCCTAGTCGTCCTAAGGCTAACCCTAGCCATCCTAAAGCTAACCCTAGTCGTCCTAATGCTAACCCTAGTCGTCCTAATGCTAACCCTAGTCGTCCTAATGCTAACCCTAGTCGTCCTAACGCTAACCATAGTCGTCCTAATGCAATCCCTAGTCATCCTAGCGCTTACCCTAGTCTACCCAGCGCCAACCCTAGTCGTCCTACCGCTAACCCTAGTCGTCCTAGAGCTAACGCCAGTCATTCGAGCGCTAACCCTAGTCGTTCTAGCGCTATCCATAGTCGTTCTAGCGCTAACCCTAGTCGTCCTAATGGTAACCCTAGTCATCCTAGCGCTAACCCTAGTCGTCCTATCGCTAACCCTCGTCTTCCAAACGCTAACCCTAGTCATCCTAACGCTAACCCTAGTCGTCCCAGTGCAAACACTAGTCGATCTAGCGCTAATACAAGTCATCCTAGCGCTAACCCTAGTCGTCCTAAAGCTAACACTAGTCATCCCAGCGCAAACCCTAGTCGTCATAATGATAACTCTAGTCGTCCTAAGGCTAACCCTAGTCTTCCTTACGCTAACCCTAGTCGTCCTAGCGCTTATCCTATTCGTCCTACCGATGACCCTAGTTATCCTAGCGCTAACCCTAGTCGTTCTAGCGCTAACCCTAGTCATCCCTACGGCTAACCCTAGTCATCCTAACGCTAGCCCTAGTCGTCCTAATGCTAAACCTAGCCATCCTAACGCTAACCCTAGTCATCCTAAGGATAACCCTAGTCATCCTAACGCTAACCCTAGTTGTCCTAACGCCAACCATAGTCATCCTAGTGCAATCCCTAGTCATCCTAGCGCTTACCCTAGTCTTCCCAGCGCCAATACTAGTCATCCTAATGCTAACCCTATTCTTCCTAAAGCTAACCCTAGTTGTCCTAGTGCTAACCCTAGTAATCCTTTCGCTAACCCTAGGTGTTCTAACTCTAACCCTAGTCGGCCTAACGCTAACCTTAGTCGACCTAGAGCTAACCCTAGTCGTCCTAGCGCTAACCCTAGTCATCCTAGCGCTAACACTATTCATCCTATTGCTAACCCTAGTCGTCCTACGGCTAACCCTAGCCGTCCTAATGCTAACCCTAGTCATCCTAGCGCTCTTTCTTGTCGTCCTAGTAAAAACCCTAGTCATCCTAGCGCTAACCCTAGTCGTCCTAGCGCTAACCCTAGTCGTCCTAGCGCTAACCCTAGTCGTCCTAGCGCTAACCCTAGTCGTCCTAACGATAAACCTAGTCGTTCTAACGCTAGACCTAGTCGTCCTAGCGCTTATCATAGTCGCCCTATCGCTAACCCTAGTCGTCCTATCGCTAACCCTAGTCGTCCTATCGCTAACCCTAGTCGTCCTATCGCTAACCCTTGTCGTCCTATCGCTAACCCTTGTCGTCCTATCGCTAACCCTTGTCGTCCTAGCGCTAACCCTAGTCGTCCTAACGCTAACCATATCGTCCTAGCGATAAACCTAGTCGACCTAACCCTAAACTTAGTCTTCCTAGAGCTAATCCCAGTCGTCCTAGCGCTAACCCTAGTTTTCCTAATGCTAACCCTATTCGTCCTAGCGCTAACCCTATTCGTCGTAGTGCAAACCCATGTAGTACTAGCGCTAACTCTAGTCGTCCTAGCACTAACCCTGGTTGTCTTAACTCTAACCTAGAAGTCCTAACGCTATCCATAGTCGTCCTAGTGCTAACCTTCATCGTCCTAGTGCAAAACCTAGTTGTCCTAACATTAACCCTAGTCATCCTAGCACTAACCCTAGTTATCCTAGCGCTAACCCCAGTCGTCCTAACGCTATCCATAGTCGTCCTAGTGCTAACCTTAATCGTCCTAGTGCAAACCCTAGTCATCCGAGAGCTCGCGCTAGGCGAACTAACTCTAACCCTAGTCGTCCTAATGCTAATCTTAGTCGTCCTAGTACTAACCCTAGTCGTTCTTACTCTAACCCTAGTCGTTCTTACTCTAACCCTAGTCGTTCTTACTCTAACCCTAGTCGTTCTTACTCTAACCCTAGTCGTCCTAACTCTAACCCTAGTTGTCCTAACGCTAACCCTAGTCGTCCTAGCGGTAACCCTAGTCGTCCTTAGACTAACTCTAGTCGTCCTACCGCTAAACCTAGTCGTCCTAAGGCTAACCCAAGTCGTCCTAGTGCTAACCCTTGTCGTCCTACGGCTAACCATAGTCGTCCTAATGCTAACCCTAGTCGTCCTAAGGCTAACCCTTGCCGATCTATTGCTAACCCAAGTCGTCCTAAGTCTAAACCTTGTCGTCCTAACGCAAACCCTAGTCATCCTGGCGCTAACCCTAGTCGTCCTAGCGCTAACCCTAGTGGTCCTAACGCTAACTCTAGTCGTCCTAAGGCTAACCCTAGTTGTCCTAACGCTAACCCTAGTTGTCATAAGATCAACCTTAGTCGTCCTAACGCTAACCCTAGTCGTCCTAGTGCTAACCCTAGTCGTCCAAGCAATTATCCTAGTCGTCCTATCGCTAACCCTAGTCGTTCTAGCGCTAACCCTAGTCGTCCTAGCGCTAACCCTAGTCGTCCGAACGCTTATCCTAGTCGTCCTATCGCTAACCCTAGTCGCCCTAGCGCTAACCCTAGTCGTCCTAGTGCAAACCCAAGTGGTCCTAGTGATAACTCTAGTCATCCTAACTCTAACCCTAGTCGTCCTAACGTTAATCCTAGTAGTCCTAAAGCTAGCCCTAGTCATCCTAGCGCTAACCCTATTCGTCCTAGCGTTAACCCTAGTCGTCCTAAGGCTAACCCTAGTCGTCCTAACGCTAACGCTAGTTGTCGTAAGGTTAACCTTAGTCGTCCTAATGCTAACCCTAGTCGTTCTATCGCTAACCCTATTTGTCATAGTGCTTATCCTAGTCGTCTTGGCGTTAACCGTAGTCGTCCTAGTGCTAACCCTAGGCGTTCAAACTCTAACCCTAGTCATCCTAGTGCTAACTCTAGTTGTCCTAGCGCTAACCCTAGTCGTCCTTCCGCTAACCCTAGTCGTACTAGTGCTATGCCTAATCGTCCTAACTCTAACCCTAGTCGTCCTAAGGCTAACCCTAATTGTCCTAACGCTAACCCTTGTCGTCCTAGCGCTAACCCTAGTCATCCTACGGCTAGCCCTAGTCGTCCTAACGCTAGCCCTAGTCGTCCTAACGCTAGCCCTAGTCGTCCTAACGCTAGCCCTAGTCGTCCTAACGCTAGCCCTAGCTGTCCTAAGGCTAACCCTAGCCGTCCTAAAGCTAACCCTAGTCGTCTTAACGCTAACCATAGTGGTCCCAATGCAATCCCTAGTCATCCTACCGCTTACCCTAGTCTACCCAGCGACAACCCTAGTCGTCCTACCGCTAACCCTAGTCGTCCTAGAGCTAACGCCAGTCATTCGAGCGCTAACCCTAGTCGTTCTAGCGCTATCCATAGTCGTTCTAGCGCTAACCCTAGTCGTCCTAATGGTAACCCTAGTCATCCTAGCGCTAACCCTAGTCGTCCTATCGCTAACCCTCGTCTTCCAAACGCTAAACCTAGTCGTCCTAACGCTAACCCTAGTCGTCCTAGTGCAAACACTAGTCGATCTAGCGCTAATACAAGTCATCCTAGCGCTAACCCTAGTCGTCCTAAAGCTAACACTAGTCGTCCCAGCGCAAACCCTAGTCGTCATAATGATAACTCTAGTCGTCCTAAGGCTAACCCTAGTCTTCCTTACGCTAACCCTAGTCGTCCTAGCGCTTATCCTAGTAGTCCTACCGATAACCCTAGTTATCCTAGCGCTAACCCTAGTCGTTCTAGCGCTAACCCTAGTCGTCCTACGGCTAACCCTAGTCGTCCTAACGCTAGCCCTAGTCGTCCTAACGCTAGCCCTAGTCGTCCTAAGGCTAACCCTAGCCATCCTAAAGCTAACCCTAGTCGTCCTAATGCTAACCCTAGTCGTCTTAACGCTAACCATAGTGGTCCCAATGCAATCCCTAGTCATCCTAGCGCTTACCCTAGTCTACCCAGCGACAACCCTAGTCGTCCTACCGCTAACCCTAGTCGTCCTAGAGCTAACGCCAGTCATTCGAGCGCTAACCCTAGTCGTTCTAGCGCTATCCATAGTCGTTCTAGCGCTAACCCTAGTCGTCCTAATGGTAACCCTAATCATCCTAGCGCTAACCCTAGTCGTCCTATCGCTAACCCTCGTCTTCCAAACGCTAACCCTAGTCGTCCTAACGCTAACCCTAGTCGTCCTAGTGCAAACACTAGTCGATCTAGCGCTAATACAAGTCATCCTAGCGCTAACCCTAGTCGTCCTAAAGCTAACACTAGTCGTCCCAGCGCAAACCCTAGTCGTCATAATGATAACTCTAGTCGTCCTAAGGCTAACCCTAGTCTTCCTTACGCTAACCCTAGTCGTCCTAGCGCTTATCCTAGTCGTCCTACCGATAACCCTAGTTATCCTAGCGCTAACCCTAGTCGTTCTAGCGCTAACCCTAGTCGTCCTACGGCTAACCCTAGTCATCCTAACGCTAGCCCTAGTCGTCCTAATGCTAAACCTAGCCATCCTAACGCTAACCCTAGTCATCCTAAGGATAACCCTAGTCATCCTAACGCTAACCCTAGTTGTCCTAACGCCAACCATAGTCGTCCTAGTGCAATTCCTAGTCATCCTAGCGCTTACCCTAGTCTTCCCAGCGCCAATCGTAGTCGTCCTACCACTAACCCTAGTAATCCTAGAGCTAACCTTAGTCGTCCGAGCGCTAGCCCTAGTCGTCCTAACGCTATCCATAGTCGTTATAGTGCTAACCCTAGTCACCCTAAATGTATCCCTAGTCATCCTAGAGCTAACCCTAGTCGTCCTAGCGCTAACCCTCGTCTTCCAAACGCTAACCCTAGTCGTCCTAGCGCTAACCCTAGTGGTCCTAGTGCAAACACTAGTCATTCTAGCGCTAACACAAGTCATCCTAGCACTAACCCTAGTCGTCCTAACTCTAACCCTAGTCGACATAATGCTAACACTAGTCGTCCCAGCGCTAATCCTAGTAGTCCTAGGGCTAACCTTAGTCGTCCTAGCGCTAGCCCTAGTTGTCCTAGCGCTAGCCCTAGTTGTCCTAGCGCTAGCCCTAGTTGTACTAGCGCTAACCCTAGTCATCCTAACGATAACTCTAGTCGTCCTAAGGCTAACCCTAGTCATCGTAACGCTAACCCTAGTCATCCTAAGGCTAACCCTAGTCGTCCTAACTCTAAAGCTAGTCGTCCAAACACTAACCATAGTCATCCTAACGCTAACGCTAGTCATCCTAATGCTAACCCTATTCTTCCTAAAGCTAACCCTAGTTGTCCTAGTGCTAACCCTAGTAATCCTGGCGCTAACCCTAGGTGTTCTAACTCTAACCCTAGTCGGCCTAACGCTAACCTTAGTCGACCTAGAGCTAACCCTAGTCGTCCTAGCGCTAACCCTAGTCATCCTAGCGCTAACCATATTCATCCTATTGCTAACCCTAGTCATCCTACGGCTAACCCTAGCCGTCCTAATGCTAACCCTAGTCATCCTAAGGCTAACCCTAGCCTTACTAACGCTAACCCTAGTCGTTCTAAGGCTAACTCTTGTCGTCTTAATGCTAACCCTAGTCATCCTAGCGCTATTCCTTGTCGTCCTAGTAAAAACCCTAGTCATCCTAGCGCTAACCCTAGTCGTCCTAACTCTAACCCTAGTCATCCTAACTCTAACCCTAGTCGTTTTAACGCTAAACCTAGTCGTTCTAACGCTAGACCTAGTCGTCCTAGCGCTTATCATAGTCGCCCTACCGATAACCCTAGTCATCCTAGCGCTAACCCTAGTCGTCCTATCGCTAACCCTAGTCGTCCTATCGCTAACCCTTGTCGTCCTAGCGCTAACCCTAGTCGTCCTAACGCTAACCATATCGTCCTAGCGATAAACCTAGTCGACCTAACCCTAAACCTAGTCTTCCTAGAGCTAACCCCAGTCGTCCTAGCGCTAACCCTATTCGTCGTAGTGCAAACCCATGTAGTACTAGCGCTAATTCTAGTCGTCCTAGCACTAACCCTGGTTGTCTTGACTCTAACCTAGAAGTCCTAACGCTAAACCTAGTTGTCCTAACATTAACCCTAGTCATCCTAGCACTAACCCTAGTTATCCTAGCGCTAACCCCAGTCGTCCTAACGCTATCCCTAGTCGTCCTAGTGCTAACCTTATTCGTCCTAGTGCAAACCCTAGTCATCCGAGCGCTAGCGCTAGGCGAACTAACTCTAACCGTAGTCGTCCTAGCGCTAACCATAGTCATCCCAGCGCTAACCCTAGTCGTCCTAAGGCTAACCCTAGTCGTTTACCCCTAACCCCAGTCGTCCTAGCGCTAACCCTTGTCGTTCTAACGCTAACCCTAGTCGTCGTAATGCTAACCATAGTCATCCTAGCGCTAACCCTAGTCGTCCTACGGCTAACCCTAGTCGTCCTAACGCTAACCCTAGTCCTCCTAGTGCAAACCCTAGTCTTCCTAGCACTAAACTTAGTCATCCTAGCGCTACCCCTTGTCATCCTAGCGCTAACCTTAGTCGTCCTAACTCTAACCCTAGTCGTCCAAAGGCTAACCCTAATCGTCCTAGCGCTAACCCTAGTCGTCCTAGTGCTTATCCTAGTCGTCCTAGCGCTAACCCTAGTCATCCTAGCGCTAACACTAGTCGTCTTAACGCTAACGCTAGTAGTCCTAATGCTAACCCTAGTCGTCCTAACGCTAACCCTAGTCGTCCTAGCGCTAAACGTAGTCGTCCTAACGCTAACCCTAGTCGTCCTAAAGCTAACCCTAGTCCTCCTAGCGCTTATCCTTGTAGTCCTAGAGCTAACCCTAGTCGTCCTTTTTCTAAACCATGTCTTCCTAGCGCTAACCCTAGTCGTCCTAGCTCTAACCCTTGTCGTCCCAGCGCTTACCCTTGTCGTCCTAACGCTAACCCTAGTCGTCCTAACGCTAACCCTAGTCGTCCTAGCGCTAACCCTAGTCATCCTTTGGCTAACCCTAGTCCTCCTAGCGCTTACTCTAGTCGTCCTAGCGCTAAACCTAGTTGTCCTAATGCTAAACCATGTCGTCCTAGCGCTAACCCTAGTCATCCTACCGCAACCCTAGTCGTCCTAGTGCAAACACTAGTCATTCTAGCGCTAACCCTAGTCATCCTTACTCTGACCCTAGTCGTCCTAACGGTAATACTAGTCGTCCTAGCGCTAAACCTAGTCGTCCTAGGGCTTACCCTAGTCGTCCTAACGCTAACCCTAGATGTTCTAGTGTTAACCGTAGTTATCCTAGCTCTAACCCTAGTCATCCTAATGCTAACGATAGTCATCCTAACACTAACCCTAGTCGCACTAGCGCTAACCCTATTCGTCCTATAGCTAAACATAGTCGTCCTAGCGCTAACCATAGTAATCCTAGCGCTAACCCTAATCGTTCTAACTCTAACCCAAGTCGTCCTAACGCTAACCTTAGTCGACCTAGCGCTAACCCTAGTCGTCCTAGCGCTAACCCTAGTCGTCCTAGTGCTAACCCTAGTCATTCTATTGCTAACCCTAGTCGACCTAAGGCTAAACCTTGTCTTCCTGATGCAAAACCTAGTCGTCCTAAGTCTAACCCTAGTCATTCTAACGCTAACCCTAGTCGTCCTAGCGCTAACCCTAGTCATCCTACGGCTAACCTTAGCCATCCTAGCGCTAACCCTAGTCATCATAATGTTAACCCTAGCCATCCTAAAGCTAACCCTAGTCATCCTAAAGCTAACTCTTGTAGTCTTAGTGCTAACCCTAGTCGTTCTAGCGCTAACCCTTGTTGTCCTAGTGAAAACCCTAGTCGTCTTAGCGCTAACCCTAGTCGTCCTAGTGCTAGCCCTAGTCATCCTAACGCTAACCCTAGTCGTCCTAACGCTAACCCTAGTCGTCCTAACGCTAACCCTAGTCGTCCTAACGCTAACCCTAGTCGTCCTAACGCTAACCCTAGTCGTCCTAACGCTAACCCTAGTACGTCCTAACGCTAACCCTAGTCGTCCTAACGCTAACCCTAGTCGTCCTAACGCTAACCCTAGTCGTCCTAACGCTAACCCTAGTCGTCCTAACGCTAAACCTAGTCGTCCTAACGCTAACCCTAGTCGTCCTAGCGCTTATCCTAGCCGCCCTACCGCTACCCCTAGTCATCCTAGCGCTAACCCTAGTCGTCCTAACGCTAACCCTAGTCTTACTAGCGCTAACCATTGTCATCGTAGCGCTAACCCTAGTCATCCTAACGCTAACCCTATCGTCCTAGCGATAAACCTAGTCGACCTAACACTAACCATAGTCTTTCTAGAGCTAACCCCAGTTGTCGTAGCGCTAACCCTAATTTTCCTAATGCTAACCCTATTCGTCCTAGCGCTAACGCTAGTCGTCATAGTGCAAACCCTTGTAGTACTAGCGCTAACCCTAGTCGTCCGAACCCTTGCCCTAGTCGTCCTAACGCTAACCCTAGTCGTTCAATCGCTAACCCTAGTCGTCCTAGCACTAACCCTAGTCATCCTAACGCTAACCCTAGTCGTCCTAGCGCTAACCCTAGTATACCTAGCGCTAACCCTAGGCGTTCTAAATCTAACCCTAGTCATTCCAACGCTAACCCTAGTATTCCTTGTGCTAACCCTTGGCGTTCTAACTGTAAACCTAGTCGTCCTAAGATTAACCCTAGTCGTCTTAGCACTGACCCTAGTCGTCCTAGCGCTAACCCTAGTCGTCCTTAGACTAACACTAGTCGTCCTAACGCTAAACCTAGTTGTCCTAAGTCTAACCCAAGTCGTCCTAATGCTAACCCTAGTCGTCCTAGCGCTTATCCTAGTCGTCCTAGCGCTTATCCTAGTCGTCATAGCGCTAACCCTAGTCATCCTAGCGCTAACACTAGTCGTCCTAAGGCTAACCCTAGTCCTCCTAGCGCTTACCCTTGTCATCCTAGCGCTAACGCTAGTTGTCCTAATGCTAAACCATGTCTTCCTAGCGCTAACCCTAGTCGTCCTAGCTCTAACCCTTGTCGTCCCAGCGCTATCCCTTGTCGTCCTAACGCTAACCCTAGTCGTCCTAACGCTAACCCTAGTCGTCCTAACGCTAACCCTAGTCGTCCTATGGCTAACCCTAGTCTTCCTAGCGCTTACCCAAGTCGTCCTAGCGCTAATCCCAGTTGTCCTAATGCTAAACCATGTCGTCCTAGCGCTAACCCTCGTCTTCCTAACGCTAACCCTAGTCGTCCTAGCGCTAACCCTAGTCGTCCTAGCGCTAACCCTAGTCGTACCAGTGCAAACACTAGTCGTCCTAACGCTAACACTAGTCATCCTAGCGCTAACCCTAGTCGTCCTAGGGCTAACCCTAGTCGTCCTAACGCTAACCCTAGATGTCCTAGCGCTAACCCTAGTCAACCTAACGCTAACGATAATCATCCTAACACTAACCCTAGTCGTCCTAGCGCTAACCCTATTCGTCCTATAGCTAACCCTAGTAATCCTAGCGCTAACCCTAGTCATTCTACCTCTTACCTTAGTCGTCCTAACGCTAACCTTAGTCGACCTAGCGCTAACCCTAGTTGTCCTAGCGCTAACCCTAGTCATCCTAGCGCTAACCCTAGTCATCCTATTGCTAACCCTAGTCGTCCTAAGGCTAATCCTAGTCTTCCTAACGCTAACCCTAGTCGTCCTAGCGCTAACCCTAGTCGTCCTACGGCTAACCCTAGCCATCCTAACGCTAATCCTAGTCATCCTATTACTAACCCTAGTCGTCCTAAGGCTAATCCTAGTCTTCCTAACGCTAACCCTATTCGTCCTAGCGCTAACCCTAGTCGTCCTACGGCTAACCCTAGCCATCCTAGCGCTAACCCTAGTAATCCTAGCGCTAACCCTAGGCATTCTACCTCTTACCCTAGTCGTCCTAACGCTAACTTAGTCGTCCTAGCGCTAACCCTAGTCGTCCTAACGCTAACCCTAGTCGTTCAATCGCTAACTATAGTCGTCCTAGCGCTAACCCTAGTCATCCTAACGCTAACCCTAGTCGTCCTAGCGCTAACCCTAAGCGTTCTAAATCTAACCCTAGTCATTCTAACGCTAACCCTAGTTGTCCTAGCAATAACCCAATTCGTCCTAACATTAACACTAGTCATCCAAGCGCTAACCCTAGTATTCCTAGCGCTAACCCTAGGCGTTCTAACTCTAACCCTAGTCGTCCTAACGCTAACCCTAGTCATCCTAGCACTGACCCTAGTCGTCCTAGCGCTAACCCTAGTCGTCCTTAGAATAACCCTAGTTGTCCTGACGATAAATCTAGTCGTCCTAAGTCTAACTCAAGTCATCCTAACGCTAACCTGGTCGTCCTAGCGCTAACCCTTGTCGTCCTACGGCTAACCATAGTCGCCCTAAAGCTAACCCTAGTCGTCCTAAGGCTAACCCTTGCCGATCTATTGATAACCCAAGTAGTCATAAGGCTAAACTTTGTCGTCTTAACGCTAACCCTAGTCATCCTGGCACTAACCCTAGTCGTTCTAGTGCAAAGCATAGCCGTCCTAGCGCTAACCCTAGTCATCCTAACTCTAACCCAAGTCATCCTGACGCCAAGTCTAGTCGTCCTAATGCTAACCCCCGTCGTCCTAGCGCTAACCATAGTCATCCTAGCGCTAACCCTAGTCGCCCTAATGCTAAATATAGTCGTTCTAGCGCTAACCCTAGTCGTCCTAGCACTAACCCTTGTCGTCCTAGCGCTAACCCTAGTCGTCCTAGCGCTAACCCTAGTCGTCCTAGCGCTAATACTAGTCGTCCTAGCGCTAACCCTAGTCGTTCTAACGCTAACCATAATCGTCCTAGCGCTAATCCTTGTCGTCCTAGCGGTAACCCTAGTCGTCCTAGCGCTAACCCTGGTCATCCTAGTGCAAACCCAAGTCGTCCTAGCGCGAACTCTAGTCGTCCTAGTGCTAACATTAGTCATCCTAACTCTAACGCTAGTCGTCCTAGCGCTAATCCTAGTCATCCTAACTCTATCCCTAGTCATCCTAACGTTAAACCTAGTCGTCCTAACGCTAACCCTAGTCGTCCTAGCGCTTATCCTAGTCATCCTACCGCTAACCCTAGTCGTCCAAGCGCTAATTCTAGTCATCCTAACTCTATCCCTAGTCATCCTAACGTTAAACCTAGTCGTCCTAACGCTAACCCTAGTCGTCCTAGCGCTTATCCTAGTCGTCCTACCGCTAACCCTAGTCATCCTAGCGCTAACCCTAGTCATACTAACGCTAACCCTAGTCGTACTTGCGCTAACCCTTGTCATCCTAGCGCTAACCCTAGTCATCCTAACGCTGACCCTATCGTCCTAGCGATAAACCTAGTCGACCTAACACTAACCCTATGCTTCCTAGAGCTAACCCCAGTCGTCCTAGCGCTAACCCTAGTCTTCCTAATGCTAACCCTATTCGTCCTAGCGCTAAGCCTAGTCGTCATAGTGCAAACCCTTGTAGTACTAGTGCTAACCCTAGTCGTCCGCACGCTTGCCCTAGTCGTCCTAACGCTAACCCTAGTCGTTCAATTGCTAACTATAGTCGTCCTAGCGCTAACCCTAGTCATCCTAACGCTAACCCTAGTCGTCCTAGCGCTAACCCTAGTATACCTAGCGCTAACCCTAGGCGTTCTAAATCTAATCCTAGTCATTCTAACGCTAACCCTAGTCGTCCTAGCAATAACCAAATTTGTCCTAACATTAACCCTAGTCATCCAAGCGCTAACCCTAGTATTCCTAGCGCTAACCCTAGGCATTCTAACTCTAACCCTAGTCGTCCTAACGCTAACCCTAGTCATCCTAGCACTGACCCTAGTCGTCCTAGCGCTAACCCTAGTCGTCCTTAGAATAACCCTAGTTGTCCTGACGATAAACCTAGTCGTCCTAAGTCTAACCCAAGTCATCCTAACGCTAACCTGGTCGTCCTAGCGCTAAACCTTGTCGTCCTACGGCTAACCATAGTCGTCCTAAAGCTAACCCTAGTCGTCCTAAGGCTAACCCTTGCCGATCTATTGATAACCCAAGTAGTCATAAGGCTAAACTTTGTCGTCTTAACGCTAACCCTAGTCATCCTGGCACTAACCCTAGTCGTCCTAGTGCAAAGCATAGCCGTCCTAGCGCTAACCCTAGTCATCCTGACGCTAAGTCTAGTCATCCTAATGCTAACCCCCGTCGTCCTAGCGCTAATCATAGTCATCCTAGCGCTAACCCTAGTCGCCCTAATGCTAAATATAGTCGTTCTAGCGCTAACCCTAGTCGTCCTAGCACTAACCCTAGTCGTCCTAGCGCTAACCCTAGTCGTTCTAAAGCTAACCATAATCGTCCTAGCGCTAATCCTTGTCGTCCTAGCGGTAACCCTAGTCGTCCTAGCGCTAACCCTGGTCATCCTAGTGCAGACCCAAGTCGTCCTAGCGCGAACTCTAGTCGTCCTAGCGCTAACATTAGTCATCCTAACTCTAACGCTAGTCGTCCTAGCGCTAACCCTTGTCGTCCTAGCGCTAACCCTAGTCATCCTAGCGCTAACCCTAGTCATCCTAGTGAAAACTCAAGTCGTCCTAGCGCTAACTCTAGTCATCCTAGCGCTAACCCTAGTCGTCCTAACTCTAACCCTTGTCGTCCTAACGCTAACCCTAGTTGTCCTAATGCTAACCTAGTCGTACTAGCGCTAACCCTAGTCGTCCTAGCGCTAACCCTAGTATACCTAGCGCTAACCCTAGGCGTTCTAAATCTAACCCTAGTCATTCCAACGCTAACCCTAGTATTCCTAGCGCTAACCCTTGGCGTTCTAACTGTAAACCTAGTCGTCCTAAGATTAACCCTAGTCGTCCTAGCACTGACCCTAGTCGTCCTAGCGCTAACCCTAGTCGTCCTTAGACTAACACTAGTCATACTAACGCTAACTCTAGTCATCCAAAGGCTAACCCTAATCGTCCTAACGCTAACCCTAGTCGTCATAAGGTCAACCTTAGTCGCTCTAACGCTAACCCTATTCGTCCTACCGCTAACTCTAGTCGTTCTAGCCCTTATCCTAGTCGTCCTATCGCTAACCCTTGTCGTTCTAGCACTAACCCTAGGTTTTCTAACTCTAACCCTTGTCGCCCTAGCGCTAACCCTAGTCGTCCTAGCGCTAACCCTAGTCGTCCTAGCGCTAACCCTAGTCATCCTAAGGCTAACCCTAGTCATCCTAACGCTAACGCTAGTCGTCGTAAGGTTAACTTTAGTCGTCCTAATGCTTACCCTAGTCGTCCTATCGCTAACACTATTCGTCCTAGTGCTTATCCTAGTCGTCCTAGCGCTAACCGTAGTATTCCTAGCGCTAACCCTAGGAGTTCTAACTCTAACCCTAGTCGTCCTAGCGCTAACCCTAGTTGTCCTAGCGCTAACGCTAGTCGTCTTCCCGCTAACCCTAGTCGTACTAATGCTAAGCCTAATCGTCCTATCGCTAACCCTAGTCTTCCTAAGGCTAACCCTAGTTGTCCTAACGCTAACCCTAGTCATCCTAGCGCTAACCCTAGTCATCCTACGGCTAACCCTAGTCATCCTAACGCTAGCCCTAGTCGTCCTAAGGCTAACTCTACCCATCCTAACGCTAACCCTCGTCGTACTAAGGCTAACCCTAGACGTCCTAACGCTAACCCTAGTCATCCTAGCGCTAACCCTAGTCGTCCTAGTGCAATCCCTAGTCATCCTAGCGCTTACCCTAGTGTTCCCAGCGCAAACCCTAGTCGTGCTACCGCTAACCCTAGTCGTCCTAGAGCTAACCCTAGTCATACGGGCGCTAACCCTAGTAGTCCTAACGCTATCCATAGTCGTTCTAGCGCTAACCCTAGTCGTCCAAACGGTAACCCTAGTCGTCCTAGCACTAATTCTAGTCGTCCTAGCGCTAACCCTCATCTTCCAAATGCTAACCCTAGTCGTCCTAGCGCTAACCCTAGTCGTCCGAGTGCAAACACTAGTCATCCTAGCGCTAACCCTAGTGGTCTTAACTCTAACCCTAGTCGTCCTAACGCCAACACTAGTCATCCCAGCGATAACCCTAGGCGTCCTAGTGCTAACCCTAGTCTTCCTAACGCTAACCCTAGTTGTCCTAGCGTTAACCCTAGTTATCATAGTACTAACCCTAGCCGTCCTAACGATAACTCTAGTCATCCTAAGGCTAACCCTAGTCGTACTAATGCTAAGCCTAATCGTCCTATCGCTAACCCTAGTCTTCCTAAGGCTAACCCTAGTTGTCCTAACGCTAACCCTAGTCATCCTAGCGCTAACCCTAGCCATCCTAACGCTAATCCTCGTCGTACTAAGGCTAACCCTAGACGTCCTAACGCTAACCCTAGTCATCCTAGTGCTAACCCTAGTCGTCCTAGTGCAATCCCTAGTCATCCTAGCGCTTACCCTAGTGTTCCCAGCGCAAACCCTAGTCGTGCTACCGCTAACCCTAGTCGTCCTAGAGCTAACCCTAGTCGTACGAGCGCTAACCCTAGTAGTCCTAACGCTATCCATAGTCGTTCTAGCGCTAACCCTAGTCGTCCAAACGGTAACCCTAGTCGTCCTAGCACTAATCCTAGTCGTCCTAGCGCTAACCCTAGTCGTCCGAGTGCAAACACTAGTCATCCCAGAGCTAACCCTAGTGGTCTTAACTCTAACCCTAGTCGTCCTAACGCCAACACTAGTCGTCCCAGCGCTAACCCTAGGCGTCCTAGGGCTAACCCTAGTCTTCCTAACGCTAACCCTAGTTGTCCTAGCGTTAACCCTAGTTATCCTAGTGCTAACCCTAGCCGTCCTAACGATAACTCTAGTCGTCCTAAGGCTAACCCTAGTCGTCCTAACTAGTGTTGAGCCACCCCCGTAGTGTTCGAGTTCGGTTCGGTTCGTCGAACACCCGTGTGTTCGCCGAACTGTTCGTCGAACACCTTCGAACACCGTTAAAACCAATGGCAGGCAAACAAAAACACATAGAAACACATAGAAAACACCTTCAAAGGTGTCCAAAAGCTGACAAACTGCTCAGAAGACACAACTAACACATGGAAAAGTGACAAGTACATATAGTTATGTGAAAATAAAAGAGGTGGAGGAGTAAAAGGAGGGGTAGACACAGATATAGGCATGTCATGCCCTTCTAAAATCCAAAAAGTGAGAAGACGACACGGCCAGTCCGCTCCTGCCCGTGCCACCTCCGTGTCGCCGGGTTTGTGCCAGAGCCGCGGTGAACCCTGATGGCCAGCCCCCCTCTCCCAATACTGGTGCCTGTCCGCTGGTGGGTCAAGCGAGCCCCCCTGTGGTGGAGGCAGCTCTAAGCTTTTTAATTTAAATTGTCTCTCTAATTTGAATGAATACACTTTAAATCCATTTACAAGGATCTATTGGAGGGCAAGTCTCATGCCAGCAGCCGCGTAATTCCAGCTCCAGTAGCGTCCACTAAAGCTGCTGCAGTTAAAAAGCTTTTATAAGGATCGAGCTCGGCTGTCCACCGCAAGGCATCCTACTGCCAGTCCCAGCCCCTATGCCTTGGGGTGCCTCCTGATGCTCTTCACTGAGTATCCCATGGTCCCGAAGCATTTCCTTTGAAAAAATTAAGTGTCTAAACTACAGGTGGTGTAGCTTGCTTAACAACCGGGATAATCCGCTGACTAGCAGACACTGCTACTAGGCACAAAGTATTTCCTGGGCTAGATGCAGTTAAAAATTTGTAATTAGATACTCTCGTTGGATGCTGAGAAAGCATTCCATAGAGTCTCCTGGCACGCCATATATAATTCTCTTAAAAAGCTTGGGGTAGGGGTCTAGGGGACCCTTTTATAGCCAAAATCACGGCCCTGTATCGCAATACGTCACCTAGGCTGAAGATAAATGGAACTGTAGCACCCTGAGGGCTCGGTTGCTACAGACGTATTGCACCTCACCCAGAGGTGTGATATCTCACTCTCAGGTAAGGATGGAGTGTGGATCAGGACCCGAAACCTGCATGCATTACACCACATTGCCGTGGGGCAGGGCGACCAATATGCCCCTGAGATGGGCACGACAGTCCCTGTCCCTGGCTGGAGTGGGGGGAGGGAACACTGAGGAAGGGGAACCCTGTAGTGCAGGAGCAGGGAGGAAGCAGTTCCTGGGTGCATTGAGAAGGGAGTATAAAAGGTGGGCACCATCTTAGTTCAGTGCAGAGAAGTCTGAGCAGAAGTGGCAGGGAGCAGGGGCTCTGCATGAGCTCTGCTCCGGAGGCGGGCCTAGTAACAGAGGCCCAGGCCTGGAAGAGGGAGAAGGAAGAAAGAGGAGCGTAGAAGGCTCCAGGAACGAGGAATGAAGGGATCCCAGGGGTGCGGACGGGCGAGTCGCCACCGCACGCCCGAATCCACCTGCGTGGAGGGGTCAGGCCAAAGGGGGAGACCGGTCCCCGAACTAGTGGAGGCAGGAAACGACCCTCAGCTAGAAACCGGAGGCTCTGACATTTTATGTGGCGCAGCCCCTCGCTACACCCGCTAGGAAGGCACCACATAGGGTCAGGGAAACTGGCGCCAAGTTTACCAAGAGGAGGCCCGAGGCAGCCGGACAGAAGTGTTGGTAAGAAAGGCCAGACAAAGAACACACAAAGGGGGTCCTGTGAAGTGCTCCAAAGTTATCTGGGAGTTGTCTGAGCCCCTCACCTGGTGAGCACAGTACGACGTGGGCAGCCGTTACCTGCAGACGTGGTCTGGATAATAAGAACTGTGAGTAAAGGCCCTGGACTGCATCACTGACTCCGTGTCGTTACTGCTGCTGCCCTGCACCATCACCCCCATCCTCCGCATACACTGCCCTGAGGCTATACTCCTCCCGTGGGGAGTTATGCTACGCTCTGCTGCACCCACAACACCAGCCTCAGCGGTCTGCCCTGTAGCGGCGGTTCACTCTGACCGCAATCCACGGGTGGCGTAGTCGGACATTTAAACATCAAAACCACATAAATAGTTTCGCCACTGGTTTGACCGCCCTGAGCCACGGAACCGGGTCGCCGCCACGAAGACTACAACCACCAGCATCCACCAAAAAGGGTCCGGCTCCGGGTGTCCCAAGGCCCAGGGGGTGCGTCAGAACATTTTCATCACCTTTCACAATCACCAATGGGACAAGGCAGGGATGTCCTCTGTCCCCTCTCTTATACATCCTAGTGACGGAGCACCTGCTCTCATCAATTCGCCATAATCCCAATATTAGGTGGATTGAGGTGGGAGGCACCGAGTACAAGTGCTCTCTATTTGCTGATGATGTCCTAGTATATATCACTCAATCACATATATCCATCAATGCTGTTATGGCTGAAATAGATCACTTTGTTACATGGTAAAATTTTAAAATCAATGCAGCGAAGTCTGAGGCCCTCGATGTCTCCCTCCCCAAATCCATATAGGATTCCATCCAGTCCAACTTTCCCTTTGCCTGGCCCTCACAGGGTATCAAATACTTAGGAATTCCTATTCATAGAGACCTCTCCCATCTATGTTATCTTAATTTTGGGCCCTTTATGGAACAATTCCATACAGACCACGGTTGGCAAGTTAGAACTGTAAGATTCACTACGTGAACCGCTGGTGTTTTGTGGAAAAACACATGTACACCGCGTTCCAAATTATTATGCAAAAAGTGTTTAGGAGTGATAAGGGAAGAATTTGTGTGTTTGTCAGTTAAACTCATTGATGGTGATGTGTGTCAGGGCTCTTTATATCACTGTAAGCAATTGCAGACACCTGTGCTAATTAGTTTGGCAGGTGTGTCCAATGAAAGGCAAGACTACTTAAGAAGGCTCTCTCACATTATTAAGCAGCCTACATTTTCTGCCAAAATGGGAAAGAAAAAGGATGTGTCGGCTGCTGAGAAGCAACAAATTGTGGAGTGTTTAGGTCAAGGCATGACTACAATCAACATTGTGCGATGATCAGGATGAAGTGTCTTGGCAATCAAGAAGTATGTAGCTGATTCACAGTACACACGTGTGCGTGCTGATAAGGGCAAATTGAGGACTCTTTCCTACAGGAAATTACGTCAGGTTGAAAGAGCAGCGGCAAAAAAGCCTTGTCATAGCAGCAGACAAGTTTTTGAAGCTGCTTGTGCCTCCAACGTCCCCCGAACAACAAGATGCAGGGTCCTTCAGAGGTTTGCAGCTGTGCATACGCCATCCTGTCGACCTCCTCTATCCACTTCACACAAGCAGAAACGGCTCCAGTGGGCCAAACATTACATGAAGACTGATTTCAAAACTGTTTTGTTCACGGATGAGTGCCGTGCAGCGCTCGATGGTCCAGATGGATGGAGTGGAGGATGGCTGGTTGATGGACACCCCACGCAAACACGGCTACAGCGCCAACAAGGAGGAGGTGGAGTAATGTTTTGGCTGGAATCATGGGGAGAGAGATTGTCGGCCCCTTTAGGATCCCTGAAGGCGCTAAAGATGAACTCCATATTGTATGTGGATTTTCTCAAACAGCACTTCCTGCCATGGTTCAAGAAGAAGAACCGTGTATTTCACAGCAAGATCATTTTTCTGCATGATAATGCACCATCTCATGCTGCACATAAAACATCTGCATCTCTGGCTGATATGGGCATAAAAGGGGACAAACTTATGGTGTGACCCCCATGCTCCCCTGACCTCTACCCCATTCAGAACCTTTGGAGCATCATTAAAAGGAGTGTCTATGATGGCGGGAGGCAGTTCACATCTAAGCAACAGCTCTGGGAGGGTATTCTGTCCTCATGCAAAACAATTGAAGCAGAAACCATCCAAAACCTGACAAATTCAATGGACGAGAGAGTTCAGAAGCTCCTTTCGAACAAGGGGTCCTATGTGAAAATGTAACATCACCTAGAATAAAGTTTTGAGTTGAAAACTGTTTGATTTCAGTTTCTAACAACCTGCTAATGCTTATAATTTCAAAAATGACCATTTTTTTGGTCTTTATTAAAATGAAAAGGTTGATCGAAAAGTTTGGGGGATCTAAGAGTGTGGCAACCCAGTAGTCATGATTACTTCGAATTCTGACAATATGAGGGTCATGCTGCAGGTAGTGCGGCAAGAAGGCACTTATGTGTCTTGCGCATCTCGGAGCCCCAAAATTATTTTCCGGGCTAGATGCAGCTAAAAATTATTTTTAATTTTAAATCTGGTGGAGCTTATTATAGATGGCCTAATAGGATCAGTGCTGCACACTGCTACAAAGCCCAAATTATTTTCCAGTCAAGATACAGATAAACATGATTAGTAATTTGAAAGCTTAAAACGTTTGGTAGGGTGATTTTAACCAATCATCAAGCTTTTACTCTCCCCAGGATGACACAGGGGTAGAAAAGTCGTTTCGGATCCATGATTTGTTCATCTTTATGAACGTGAGTCTGTCTACATTATCAGTGGAGAGCCGCGTGCGCTTATCTGTCAGCACACCACCAGCAGCGCTGAACACACGTTCAGACAGAACGCTGGCTGCGGGGCATGACAAGATCTCCAAGGCGTAAGTGGCTAGCTCCGGCCATTTATCCAGATTGGAAGTCCAAAAAGAGCAAGGGTCCAGTGACACAGTTGTGGCTTCAATGTTTACTTGGAGATACTCCTGTACCATCGTCTCTAGGCGTTGACTATGTGTCAGACTTCTTGTCTCCTGTGGCCTTGCAAAGGATGGGCTAAAAAAGTGGTGAAATGATTCCGCAAAATTGATGTTACCACCAGATACTGTGGTTCTGTTACGGTTTGAGTGCTGAACACTTGACGGTCCCACGGTTGGCAAGTTGGAACTGTGAGATTCACTACGTGCACCACTGGTGTTTTGTGGAAAAGCACATGTAAGATTCTGCAACAGTCTCTGCTGATACTCCTGCATGCGTGCATCCCTTTCTATGGCAGAAATAATTTCTGAAAATTTACTTTTGTACCGGGGATCTAACAGTGTGGCAACCCAGTAGTCAGGATTATTTCTAATTCTCACAATTCGAGGGTCATGTTGCAGGTAGTGCAGCAAGAAGGCACTCATGTGTGTTGCGCATCCAGGAGCACCAAGTCCCTGTTGTGTTGGTGGCGAGGTAACAATCATGCTTCCTTCCTCTGTCCTCTCCCCCCAACCTCGCACAACAGAAATGTGATCAAGGTCTCCCTCATCTGATGAGTCTTCCATCAGTTCATCCTCCACTTCTTCCTGGGCTCCTGCACCTTCCTCACTAGTTTGGCTGCTACCATGCGCCCTGGTAAAACCATCTCCCCCACCCTCACATGCCTGCCGCCTTGGTGCTGCCGACCTTCTGGACCTTGCAGATGTTAGCCCTTCCGCATACAACTCCTCCTCCTCTACTTCCTCCACCTCCTCTTGTGACACCACCTGACTCCGAATTCTGTTTAACATGTGCTCCAGCATGTAAATCACCGGAATAGTCATGCTGATAATGGCATCGTCAGCACTAAACATCTTCGTCGCCATTTCAAAACTGTGCAGAAGGGTGCATAGGTCCCTGATCTGAGACCACTCCTCCAGCGTGATTTGCCCCACCTCTGAATCTCGTTGGCCCAGGCTATACGTCAGAACGTATTGCACCAGGGCTTGTCGGTGCTGCCACAGTCGCTGCAACATGTGCAGAGTTGAATTCCACCGGGTAGGCACATCGCATTTTAGCCGGTGAAGTGGCAGGCCCAACGACTTCTGTAGAGATGTAAGTCGCTGAGCTGCGGGATGCGAACGGCGGAAGTGAGCACACAGCGACCGTGCCCTCTGCAGAAGGCCATCTAGTCTGGGATAGTGGGCTAAAAATTGCTGGACAACCAGGTTCAACACGTGAGCCATACAAGGCACGTGTGTGACATTGCCCCGGCGAAGGGCCGCACCCAGGTTTGCAGCATTGTCGCACACGGCCTTCCCTGGTTTCAGGTCCAGTGGAGACAACCATTCATGAAATTGGTTCTCCAGAGCTGACCACAACTCCTCAGCTGTGTGACTCACATTTCCCAGACATTTCAATGTAAAAACCGCCTGATGACGTTGAGCCCTACTGCCAGCATAGTAAGGAGGTGTGCAGGATCCCTTCTGCGCAGTTAGAAAGCTTGTGGCATGACCAGACAGGCTTTGGGTGCAGGTGGAAGACCGAGAGGAGGTTGAGGAGGCAGAAGCAGTGGAGGAAAAATGACATAAAGAGGATTGACGCACAACTCGTGGGGACGGCAAGACTTGGACAGCAGCCCCTTGTCCTGCTGTCACCATAGTTACCCAGTGCCCAGTCAGCGACATGTAACGCCCCTGTCCATGCCTACTCGTCCAAGTGTCTGTGGTGAAATGCACCCTGTCACACACAGAGTTTCTCAAAGAAGCGGTGATGTTGTGTGCGACATGCTGGTGGAGCGCAGGCACACCTTTTTTGAGAAGTAGTGCCGACTGGGCATCTGGTACTGGGGCACTGCGACGGACATAAGGTCTCGAAAATCCTCTGTGTCCACCAGGCGGAAAGGCAGCATTTCTGTAGCCAAGAGCTTGCAGATGGTGAAATTCAACCTCTTAGCTTTCTCATGGCTAGGAGGAAATGGTCTTTTACTTGTCCACATCTGAGGGACCGAGGGCTGGCTATTGTGCTTAGACGGGGTTGATAAGGGTGTCCCCGGCAAACTGCCGGTCTGTGAGGAAGATGCAGGCGGACATGTTAGGTTGCCTTGATACAAAGGTGGTGCTATCGATGTCGGACAGCGCTCAACACCAGCTGGTGTTACCACCTCCAAAGAAAATGATGACCTGCCAATCACGCTGGCTGTTGCGGGTAAAGAGGTGGAAGGTCTGCGCCCCAAAACAGGTGTGACTGCTGTCCCCCCAGTCACAGAGGATGAAGAGGCCGCGGATGCACAAGATATGGCAGACGGTGGTTGGCCCGGCCGGCTAGGCCGCATTGTAGCACACTGAGCTTCCCACTGCAACTTATGCTTCATGTCCATGTGCCGGTTCATGCATGAAGTACTCAAACTATGTATTTTTTGGCCTCTACTTAGCTTTTGCTGACAAATGTTACAGAAAACACGAGTTGGGTCATCTTTATCGATCTGAAAAAATGCCCAGGCTATGCAAGGCTTAGCACCCATGCGACCTGAAGAGCCACCACGACTTGTGGTGAGAGGCAGAGTTGTGTTTGAGGATGCAGTTGTTGACGTGCTTCCAGTACTACGTCTCTGTCCAGGAAGGCGCAACCTGACCTCGTCGTCACTAGCATCTTCCTCCACCTCCTCTGCTGACCTCATCTCTTGGCTGACTGTGGGTTGACAGTAAGTGGGATCTCCAACCTCATCATCATCACCCTGTGTGTTATCACACCCGTCGTCCTCAGAGCCAACCTGTTCCTGCCCTGACAAAAAACTAAAGTTGTCGCTCCAATCAGGTATTTGAGTCTTATCATCGTCTTCCTCATTGTCTCCACCAACAGGAGTTACAGTTTGGGAATGAGGGTCTACATTATGGTCAGAACCTTCTGCGTCTGGTCCTGGATCCGACTCATAAAGATTCTGGGCATCAGTGCAGATCATTTCCTCGTCTGGATTCACAGAAGCGCTGGAGTCGACCTCTGATTCCCAGGCTATAGTATGAGTAAACAGCTCTGCAGGCTCAACCATCTGTTCTACCTCATACTCAGACGGGCAGCTGGAGATTTGGGAGCTGTGAGGAAGCAAGTGCGATTTGGGTGACACCTTTGAGGACTGGAGTATTTGTGATGTTGAAGTTGATGTGGAGGAGAGCCCACTTAAAGGAGCACTTGATATCCGTTGAAGCACCTGCTGTTTTTGTGCCTCATCTGGAATTTGTAGCGATTGGCGTGGCCGTAAGAAAGGGATCTTATCACATTGTCCGCTAAAAGAAGTAGACATTTTAGTTTGGCTGGAAGATGGTCTTTCTTCTGCAGATGTTACTGTTGCTTTAACACCTACCCCACGGACACAACCTTTTTTCCCCTTCCCAACACGCCTATTCCCCTTTCCACCAGCAGCAGGCCTTTTTCCACTCATTTTGGTGGTTAACTAATTCACAACTCCAACTGGAGTTGTTTGCACAAAAAAACAATGGATGGTAACCGAGCAGAGCTGAGTGGCCAAACTGTGGTATTAGGCCAAAACTATTGGCTGGGTTAGATGCAGAAAAAAATTATATTCAATTTGCAACCTGATGGAGGTCAGTATAGATGGACTAATACAACAAGTCCCACACACAGCTAGAAGCCCAAATATTTTTTCAGAGGTACTGTAGATGCAGATAAAAATTATTTTTAATTTGCAACCTGATGGAGGTCAGTATAGATGGACTAATAGAGAAAGTCCGACACACTACTAGAAGGCCAAATATTTTTTCAGAGGTAGATGCAGAAAAAAATATATTCAGTTTGCAACCTGATGGAGGTCAGTATAGATGGACTAATACAACAAGTCCCACACACAGCTAGAAGCCCAAATATTTTTTCAGAGGTACTGTAGATGCAGATAAAAATTATTTTTAATTTGCAACCTGATGGAGGTCAGTATAGATGGACTAATAGAGAAAGTCCGACACACTACTAGAAGGCCAAATATTTTTTCAGAGGTAGATGCAGAAAAAAATATATTCAGTTTGCAACCTGATGGAGGTCAGTATAGATGGACTAATACAACAAGTCCCACACAAAGCTAGAAGCCCAAATATTTTTTCAGAGGTACTGTAGATGCAGATAAAAATTATTTTTAATTTGCAACCTGATGGAGGTCAGTATAGATGGACTAATAGAGAAAGTCCGACACACTACTAGAAGGCCAAATATTTTTTCAGAGGTAGATGCAGAAAAAAATATATTCAGTTTGCAACCTGATGGAGGTCAGTATAGATGGACTAATACAACAAGTCCCACACACAGCTAGAAGCCCAAATATTTTTTCAGAGGTACTGTAGATGCAGATAAAAATTATTTTAAATTTGCAACCTGATGGAGGTCAGTATAGATGGACTAATAGAGAAAGTCTGACACACTACTAGAAGGCCAAATATTTTTTCAGAGCTAGATGCAGAAAAAAATTATATTCAGTTTGCAACCTGATGGAAGTCAGTATAGATGGATTAATAGAACAAGACCCACACACAGCTAGAAGCCCAATATTTTTTCAGAGGTAGATGCAGAAAAAAATATATTCAGTTTGCAACCTGATGGAGGTCAGTATAGATGGACTAATACAACAAGTCCCACACACAGCTAGAAGCCCAATATTTTTTCAGAGGTAGATGCAGAAAAAAATATATTCAGTTTGCAACCTGATGGAGGTCAGTATAGATGGACTAATACAACAAGTCCCACACACAGCTAGAAGCCCAAATATTTTTTCAGAGGTACTGTAGATGCAGATAAAAATTAGTTTTAATTTGCAACCTGATGGAGGTAAGTATAGATGGACTAATAGAGAAAGTCCGACACACTACTAGAAGGCCAAATATTTTTTCAGAGCTAGATGCAGAAAAAAATTATATTCAGTTTGCAACCTGATGGAGGTCAGTATAGATGGATTAATAGAACAAGACCCACACACAGCTAGAAGCCCAATATTTTTTCAGAGGTAGATGCAGAAAAAAATATATTCAGTTTGCAACCTGATGGAGGTCAGTATAGATGGACTAATACAACAAGTCCCACACACAGCTAGAAGCCCAATATTTTTTCAGAGGTAGATGCAGAAAAAAATATATTCAGTTTGCAACCTGATGGAGGTCAGTATAGATGGACTAATACAACAAGTCCCACACACAGCTAGAAGCCCAAATATTTTTTCAGAGGTACTGTAGATGCAGATAAAAATTAGTTTTAATTTGCAACCTGATGGAGGTCAGTATAGATGGACTAATAGAATGATGCTATGCCCAAAAGATTTTACTTCACTAGGTGCAGTAAAAAAATTGGTATTCTATACACAGGTGGTATATCTTGCAACACAGATATTCTACTCCACTGACTAACACACTCTGCAATAGGCCAAAAAGGATTAGCTTTGCTAGATTCAGCCAAATGCTGTGAAAAAAACTTGCACAGCACTGGCACAGACCTGCCTGGCAAAAACTGATAGGAACTGATGTAACCTAGTCCTGAAAAGGACTCCAATTACAATTAGTCTTTACTCCCACAACCTATCTATTTAAGAGCACAGACCTCCCTGATAAAAGTCGTAGGAAATGCTGTAACCTAGTCCTTAAAAGGACTGCAATCACAACTATTCCCTACTCCCAAGCTATCTGTATATTTGTGCGAAAATTGGCTTGAAATTAACAAGGTATAGCGCACACAGCAACAGCGGTGCCGTCTAACACGCAGCTGCAGCAGTGAGAAAATGGTGGCGACGGGGAAAATGGCTTGGTCTTATAGGGCAAGGACATGTGACATACACTGCCAATGACACATGCCCTTGCTTGTGTGAAAAAAAGCACTTCGCTCCGTGTGTGCGCTGCTGATAGGCTGACAGATTGCACCTCCCCACTGTAAATGCGGGAAAGAGAAAAAAAAATGGAGATCTTCATTGTTCCTGCAGAGATCCATCCCCTGCCCCTCACCCCCACCCCGCTGTACACTCAAACTGCGTATTAACATTAATTTTCATCATTACTGAGAAAAAATCCAGTTATGATTTTGGTGCACGAACAGTTATCGAACATAACCTCGAACAGCCGAATTTTTCTCAAATTGTTCGTGTTCGCCGAACGGCTCGAACACCGCCCAAAACAGCTCGAATTTGAGATTGGCGAACAGTTCGAGTAGAACAACGCTCATCTCTAGTCCTAACGCTAACCCTAGTTGTCCTAAAGCTAACCCTAGTCGTCCTAACTCTAACCCTAGTGGTCCTAGCACTAACCCTAGTCATCTTAACGCTAATGCTAGTCATCCTAACGCTAACCCTAGTCGTCCTAGCGCTAACCCTATTCGTCCTAAAGCCAACCCTACTTGTCCTAGCGCTAACCCTAGTAATCCTAGCGCTAACCCTAGGAGTTCTAACTCTAACCCTAGTCGTCCTAGCGCTAACCCTAGTTGTCCTAGCGCTAATCCTAGTCGTCTTCCCTCTAACCCTAGTCGTACTAATGCTAAGCCTAATCGTCCTATCGCTAGCCCTAGTCTTCCTAAGGCTAACCCTAGTTATCCTAACGCTAACCCTAGTCATCCTAGCGCTAACCCTAGTCATCCTACCGCTAACCCTAGTCGTCCTAACGCTAGCCCTAGTCGTCCTAAGGCTAACTCTAGCCATCCTAACGCTAACCCTCATCGTACTAAGGCTAACCCTAGACGTCCTAACGCTAACCCTAGACATCCTAGTGCTAACCCTAGTCGTCCTAGTGCATTCCCTAGTCATCCTAGCGCTTACCCTAGTGTTCCCAGCGCCAACCCTAGTCGTGCTACCGCTAACCCTAGTCGTCCTAGAGCTAACCCTAGTCGTACGAGCGCTAACCCTAGTCGTCCTAACACTATCCATAGTCGCTCTAGCGCTAACCCTAGTCGTCCAAAAGGTAACCTTAGTCATCCTAGCACTAATCCTAGTCGTCCTAGCACTAACCCTCATCTTCCAAATGCTAACCCTAGTCGTCCTAGCGCTAACCCTAGTCGTCCGAGTGCAAACACTAGTCATTCTAGCGCTAACACAAGTCATCCTAGCGCTAACCCTAGTGGTCTTAACTCTAACCCTAGTCGTCCTAACGCCAACACTAGTCGTCCCAGCGCTAACCCTAGGCGTCCTAGGGCTAACCCTAGTCTTCCTAACGCTAACCCTAGTTGTCCTAGCGTTAACCCTAGTTATCCTAGTGCTAACCCTAGCCGTCCTAACGATAACTCTAGTCGTCCTAAGGCTAACCCTAGTCTTCCTAATGCTAACCCTAGTTGTCCTAAAGCTAACCCTAGTCGTCCTAACTCTAACCCTAGTGGTCCTAGCACTAACCCTAGTCATCCTAGCGCTAATGCTAGTCATCCTAACGCTAACCCTAGTCGTCCTAGCGCTAACCCTATTCGTCCTAAAGCCAACCCTACTTGTCCTAGCGCTAACCCTAGTAATCCTAGCGCTAACCCTAGGCGTTCTAACTCTAACCCTAGTCATCCTATTGCTAACCTTAGTCGTCCTAAGGCTATCCCTAGTCATTCTAACGCTAACCCTAGTCATCCTAACGGTAACCCTAGTCGTACTAGCGCTAACCCTAGTCGTCCTAGAGCTAACGCTCGTCTTCAAATTGCTAACCCTAGTCGTCCTAGCGCTTACCCTAATAGTCCTAGTGCAAACACTAGTCTTTCTAGCGCTAACACAAGTCATCCTAGCGATAACCCTAGTCGTCCTAACTCTAACCCTAGTCGTCCTAATGCTAACACTAGTCGTCCCAGCGCTAACCTAAGTCGTCCTAGGACTAACCCTAATCGTCCTAACGCTAACCCTAGTTGGTCCAGCGCTAACCCTAGTTATCCTAGCGCTAACCCTAGTCATCCTAACGATAACTCTAGTCGTCCTAAAGCTAACCCTAGTCGTCCTAAGGCCAACCCTAGTCGTCCTAACGCTAACCCTAGTCGTCCTAAGGCCAACCCTAGTCATCCTAGAGCTAAAGCTCGTCTTCAAATTGCTAACCCTAGTCGTCCTAGCGCTTACCCTAATAGTCCTAGTGCAAACACTAGTCGTTCTAGCGCTAACACAAGTCATCCTAGTGATAACCTAGTCGTCCTAACTCTAACCCTAGTCGTCCTAATGCTAACACTAGTCGTCCCAGCGCTAACCCTAGTCGTCCTAGGACTAACCCTAATCGTCCTAACGCTAACCCTAGTTGGTCCAGCGCTAACCCTAGTTATCCTAGCGCTAACCCTAGTCGTCCTAACGATAACTCTAGTCGTCCTAAAGCTAACCCTAGTCATCCTAAAGCCAACCCTAGTCGTCCTAACGCTAACCCTAGTCGTCCTAAGGCCAACCCTAGTCATCCTAGAGCTAAAGCTCGTCTTCAAATTGCTAACCCTAGTCGTCCTAGCGCTTACCCTAGTAGTCCTAGTGCAAACACTAGTCGTTCTAGCGCTAACACAAGTCATCCTAGCGATAACTCTAGTCGTTCTAACTCTAACCCTAGTCGTCCTAATGCTAACACTAGTCGTCCCAGCGCTAACCCTAGTCGTCCTAGGACTAACCCTAGTCGTCCTAACGCTAACCCTAGTTGGTCCAGCGCTAACCCTAGTTATCCTAACGGTAACGTTAGTCATCCTAATGCTAACCCTAGCGCTAACCTTAGTCGACCTAGTGCTTACCCTAGTCATCCTATTGCTAACCCTAGTCGTCCTAAGGCTAATCCTAGTCGTCCTAATGTTAATCTTAGTCGTCCTAAGTCTAAGCCTAGTCGTTCTAACGTTAACCCTAGTCAACCTAGCGCTAACCCTAGCCTTACTAACGCTAACCCTAGTCGTTCTAAGGCTAACTGTTGTCGTCTTAATGCTAACCCTAGTCGTCCTAGCGCTATTCCTTGTCGTCCTAGTGAAAACAATAGTCGTCCTAGCGCTAACCCTAGTCGTCGTAGTGCTAACCCTAGTCATCCTAACTCTAACCCTAGTCGTCCTAACGCTAAACCTAGTCGTCCCAACGCTAACCCTAGTCATCCTAGCGCTTATCCTAGTCGTCCTAACACTAACCCTAGTCATCCTAGCGCTAACCCTAGTCGTCCTAACGCTAACCCTGGTCGTCCTAGCGCTAACCCTTGTCGTCCTAGCGCTAACATTAGTCATCCTAACGCTAACATTAGCCATCCTAATGCTAACCCTAGTCGTCCTAACGCTATCCCTTGTCGTCCTAGTGCTAACCTTATTCGTCCTAGTGCAAACCCTAGTCGTCCGAGCTCTACTCCTAGGAGTACTAACTCTAACCTTAGTCATCCTAACGCTAATACTAGTCGTCTTAGCACTAACCATAGTCATCCTAGCGCTAACCATAGTCGTCCTTGCGCTAACCCAAGTCGTCCTAAGGCTAACCCTAGTCGTTTACCCCTAACCCTAGTCGTCCTAGCGCTAACCCTAGTCGTTCTAACGCTAACCCTAGTCGTCCTTACGCTTACCCTAGTCGTCCTAACGCTAACAATAGTCGTCCGAGTGCAAACACTAGTCATTCTAGCGCTAACACAAGTCATCCTAGCGCTAACCCTAGTGGTCTTAACTCTAACCCTAGTCGTCCTAACGCCAACACTAGTCGTCCCAGCGCTAACCCTAGGCGTCCTAGGGCTAACCCTAGTCTTCCTAACGCTAACCCTAGTTGTCCTAGCGTTAACCCTAGTTATCCTAGTGCTAACCCTAGCCGTCCTAACGATAACTCTAGTCGTCCTAAGGCTAACCCTAGTCTTCCTAATGCTAACCCTAGTTGTCCTAAAGCTAACCCTAGTCGTCCTAACTCTAACCCTAGTGGTCCTAGCACTAACCCTAGTCATCCTAACGCTAATGCTAGTCATCCTAACGCTAACCCTAGTCGTCCTAGCGCTAACCCTATTCGTCCTAAAGCCAACCCTACTTGTCCTAGTGCTAACCCTAGTAATCCTAGCGCTAACCCTAGGCGTTCTAACTCTAACCCTAGTCGTCCTAACGCTAACCTTAGTTGACCTAGCGCTAACCCTAGTCGTCCTAGCGCTAACCCTAGTCGTCCTAGCGCTAACCCTAGTCATCCTATTGCTAACCTTAGTCGTCCTAAGGCTATCCCTAGTCATTCTAACGCTAACCCTAGTCATCCTAACGGTAACCCTAGTCGTACTAGCGCTAACCCTAGTCGTCCTAGAGCTAACGCTCGTCTTCAAATTGCTAACCCTAGTCGTCCTAGCGCTTACCCTAATAGTCCTAGTGCAAACACTAGTCTTTCTAGCGCTAACACAAGTCATCCTAGCGATAACCCTAGTCGTCCTAACTCTAACCCTAGTCGTCCTAATGCTAACACTAGTCGTCCCAGCGCTAACCCTAGTCATCCTAGGACTAACCCTAATCGTCCTAACGCTAACCCTAGTTGGTCCAGCGCTAACCCTAGTTATCCTAGCGCTAACCCTAGTCGTCCTAACGATAACTCTAGTCGTCCTAAAGCTAACCCTAGTCGTCCTAAGGCCAACCCTAGTCATCCTAGAGCTAAAGCTCGCCTTCAAATTGCTAACCCTAGTCGTCCTAGCGCTTACCCTAATAGTTCTAGTGCAAACACTAGTCGTTCTAGCGCTAACACAAGTCATCCTAGCGATAATCCTAGTCGTCCTAACTCTAACCCTAGTCGTCCTAATGCTAACACTAGTCGTCCCAGCGCTAACCCTAGTCGTCCTAGGACTAACCCTAATCGTCCTAACGCTAACCCTAGTTGGTCCAGCGCTAACCCTAGTTATCCTAGCGCTAACCCTAGTCGTCCTAACGATAACTCTAGTCGTCCTAAAGCTAACCCTAGTCATCTTAAGGCCAACCCTAGTCGTCCTAACGCTAACCCTAGTCGTCCTAAGGCCAACCCTAGTCATCCTAGAGCTAAAGCTCGTCTTCAAATTGCTAACCCTAGTCGTCCTAGCGCTTACCCTAATAGTCCTAGTGCAAACACTAGTCGTTCTAGCGCTAACACAAGTCATCCTAGCGATAACTCTAGTCGTTCTAACTCTAACCCTAGTCGTCCTAATGCTAACACTAGTCGTCCCAGCGCTAACCCTAGTCGTCCTAGGACTAACCCTAGTCATCCTAACGCTAACCCTAGTTGGTCCAGCGCTAACCCTAGTTATCCTAACGGTAACGTTAGTCATCCTAATGCTAACCCTAGCGCTAACCTTAGTCGACCTAATGATAACCCTAGTCATCCTATTGCTAACCCTAGTCATCCTAAGGCTAATCCTAGTCGTCCTAATGTTAATCTTAGTCGTCCTAAGTCTAACCCTAGTCGTTCTAACGCTAACCCTAGTCATCCTAGCGCTAACCCTAGCCTTACTAACGCTAACCCTAGTCGTTCTAAGGCTAACTGTTGTCGTCTTAATGCTAACCCTAGTCGTCCTAGCGCTATTCCTTGTCGTCCTAGTGAAAACAATAGTCGTCCTAGCGCTAACCCTAGTCGTCGTAGTGCTAACCCTAGTCATCCTAACTCTAACCCTAGTCGTCCTAACGCTAAACCTAGTCGTCCCAACGCTAACCCTAGTCATCCTAGCGCTTATCCTAGTCGTCCTAACGCTAACCCTAGTCATCCTAGCGCTAACCCTAGTCGTCCTAACGCTAACCCTGGTCGTCCTAGCGCTAACCCTTGTCGTTCTAGCGCTAACATTAGCCATCCTAATGCTAACCCTAGTCGTCCTAACGCTATCCCTTGTCGTCCTAGTGCTAACCTTATTCGTCCTAGTGCAAACCCTAGTCGTCCGAGCTCTACTCCTAGGAGTACTAACTCTAACCTTAGTCATCCTAACGCTAATACAAGTCGTCTTAGCACTAACCATAGTCATCCTAGCGCTAACCATAGTCGTCCTTGCGCTAACCCAAGTCGTCCTAAGGCTAACCCTAGTCGTTTACCCCTAACCCTAGTCGTCCTAGCGCTAACCCTAGTCGTTCTAACGCTAACCCTAGTCGTCCTTACGCTTACCCTAGTCGTCCTAACGCTAACCATAGTCGTCCTAGCGCTAACCCTAGTCGTCCTACGTCTCACCCTAGTCGTCCTAGCGCTAACCCTAGTCGACCAAAGGCTAACCCTTGTCGTCCTAATGCTAACCCTAGTGGTTCTAACGCTAACCCTAGTCCTCCTAGTGCAAACCCTAGTCATCCTAGCACTAACCTTAGTCATCCTAGCGCTAACGCTTGTCGTCCTAGCACTAACCATAGTCATCCTAGCACTGACCCTAGTCGTCCTAACTCTAACCCTCGTAGTCCAAAGGCTAACTCTAGTCATCCTAGCGCTAACCCTAGTCGTCCTAGCGCTTATCCTTGTCATCCTAGTGCTAACCCTAGTCATCCCAGCGCTAACACTTGTCCTAACACTAACGCTAGTTCTCCTAATGCTAAACCTAGTCACCCTACCGCTAACCCTAGTCATCCTAGCGCTAAACCTAGTCGTCCTAACGCTAACCCTAGTCGTCCTAAGGCTAACCCTAGTCCTCCTAGCACTTAACCATGTCGTCCTAGCGCTAACCTTAGTCGTCCTAATTAGAGATGAGCGGTGTTCGACTAGAACTGTTCGCCAATCTCAAATTCGAGCTGTTTTGGGCGGTGTTCGAGTTGTTCGACGAACCCGAACGATTTGCAAAAAATTCGGCTGTTCGAGGTTATGTTCGATAACTGTTCGTGCACCAAAAGCTTGTCCTGCATGTCTGGCGCTATTTAGAGCACCAATCATGCAGGGATTGTCTGCCACTCACTGTAATGCCACAGCCATGGTGGTTGTGGCATTACAGTGATTGCCCAAATCGATGGGAACAGTGCCAACAGTGAAACATGAAAAGCCGGCAATTCAGCAGCGGCATACACCTGTACCCGACAATTTAGAACCGAAAGAATAGAGCTTCACACATAGATTAGATAGATATAAACATGTCAGCCACATATATACGAAGTACAGTGAAAGTGCTGCTTACTGTACTTGTCATTTAGTGTAAAGGATTTATCAAAAAAAATAATAGTGTTTTCATGCACCGTCTCTTTAAAAAAGCCGGCCGGCAATTCAGCATCTGTACCCGACAATTTATAACAGACAGAATAGAGCTTCACACATAGATTAGATAGATAGAAACATGTCAGTCACATATATATGAAGTACAGTGATAGTGTTGCTTACTGTACTTGTCATTTAGCGTAAAGGATTTATCAAAAAAAATAATAGTGTTTTCATGCACCGTCTCTTTAAAAAAGCCGGCCGGCAATTCAGCAGCGGTACCCGACAATTTATAACAGACAGAATAGAGCTTCACACATAGATTAGATAGATAGAAACATGTCAGTCACATATATATGAAGTACAGTGATAGTGTTGGTTACTGTACTTGTCATTTAGTATTAAAATAAAGGATTTATTATTAAAAAAATTGGCGTGGGGTTCCCCTTAATTTTAGGCTCTAGCGGAGGTTAAGCAGACGGCTGGGGCAGATGTTTGAGACCTGGGAAGGGGGTAATACCCACGGAGCTTCCCAGGCTACTAATATCAGCCCCCAGCTGAATACATAGCCTTTACTAGCTATTAAAATGGGGGACCCCCCAAAAAAAATGACGTGGGGGTCCCCCCTAATTTAATAGCTAGCAAAGGCTAGGCAGACAGCTGGGGGCTGATATTAATAGCCCAGGAAGGGAGCCATGAATATTGGCCCCCTCCCAGGCTAGAAACACCAGCCGTCAGCCGCCCCAGAAATGGCGCATTCATAGGATGCGCCAATTCTGGCACTTAGCCTCGCTCTTTCACGCTGCCCTGGTGCGGTGGCAGGGGGTAATAGGGTTGGGGTTGATGTCAGCTTATAATGCCAGCTGACATCAAGCCCAGGTTAGTAATGGAGAGGCGTCTATAAGACACCCCCATTACTAACCCCATAGTCAAAGTTAAAAAAAACACAAACACCCAGAATAAAGTCCTTTAATTGAAATAAAGACACAATCCTTTATTGTTCTAAATTAAACCATACTTACCGTCACGCCCATTCCAGCTGAAGCCAACGATCTCCTGCAATAAAAGAAAAATAATAAAGCAACCTCATCCTTACCTTTCCATGGTTCCCACGACAGCTTCAGCTCTGCTACATCGAGATGACAGGCTGGACCGCAGCAGAACGCTGCCATCCAGCCTGTCATCCCGCAGACACTGAGAAGCGCAGGCTTGCTTGCGCTGCTCAGCGTCTCTCTGTGACGACATCCAGATGAGCCGAGTTCATGTCCAATGAACTCGGCTCACCTCATGCACGTCACTGACAGCGTGGGAAAATTCTCACGCTGAAGCGGTGAGTGCAGGAGAATTCTCCCACGCTGTCAGTGACGTGCATAAGGTGAGCTCATGTCCAATGAACTCAGCTCACCTCCTGCACGTCACTGACAGCGTGGGAGAATTCTCCTGCACTCAGCGCTTCAGCGTGAGAATTCTCCCACGCTGAAGCGCTGAGTGCAGGAGAATTTTCCCACGCTGTCAGTGACGTGCATAAGGTGAGCTCATGTCCAATGAACTCAGCTCACCTCCTGCACGTCACTGACAGCGTGGGAGAATTCTCCTGCACTCAGCGCTTCAGTGTGAGAATTCTCCCACGCTGAAGCGCTGAGTGCAGGAGAATTTTCCCACGCTGTCAGTGACGTGCATGAGGTGAGCCGAGTTCATTGGACATTAACTCGGCTCATATGGATGCCCTCACAGAGAGACACTGTGGAGCGCAAGCAAGCCTGCGCTTCTCAGTGTCTGCGGGATGACAGGCTGGATGGCAGCGTTCTGCTGCGGTCCAGCCTGTCATCTCGATGTAGCAGAGCTGAAGCTGTCATGGGAACCATGGAAAGGTAAGGATGATGTTGCTTTATTATTTTTCTTTTATTTCAGGAGATCGTTGGCTTCAGCTGGAATGGGCGTGATGGTAAGTATGGTTTAATTTAGAACAATAAAGAATTGTGTGTTTATTTCAATTAAAGGACTTTTTTCTGGGTGTTGTGTTTTTTTTAAATACTTTACTAGAAATTCATGGTGGTCATGTCTAATATTGGCGTGACCCCATGAATTTCGGGCTTAGGGCCAGCTGATAATGCCAAGCTGGCCCTAACCCCTTTATTACCCAGTGAGCCACCGCATCAGGGCCCTGGATGAGTTGGGTACAGCGCCAGAAGATGGCGCTTCTATGAACGCGCCATTTTCCGGGGTGGCTGCGGACTGCAATTTGCAGCGAGGGTGGCCCAGAAAGCTTGGGCCTCCCTGCGCTGCGGATTCCAGCCCCCAGCTGCCTAGTTGTACCTGGCTGGACACAAAAACAGGGCGAAGCCCCACGTCAATTTTCTTTAAATTATTTCATGAAATAATTAAGAAAAAAAGGGCTTCCCTATATTGTTGTGTCCGGCCAGGTACAAATAGGCAGCTGGTGGATGGGGGCAGCCCGTTCCTGCCTGCTGCACCTGACTGGACACAAATATAGTGCGAAGCCCCACGTCAATTTTTTTTAAATTATTTCATGAATTTCCTGAAATAATTTAAAAAAATTGAAGTGGGGCTTCGCACTATATTTGTGTCCAGCCAGGTACAGCAGGCAGGAACGGGCTGCCCCCATCCACCAGCTGCCTATTTGTACCTGGCCGGACACAACAATATAGGGAAGCCCTTTTTTTCTTAATTATTTCATGAATTTCATGAAATAATTAAAAAAAATTGAAGTGGGGCTTCGCACTATATTTGTGTCCAGCCAGGTACAGCAGGCAGGAACGGGCTGCCCCCAACCACCAGCTGCCTATTTGTACCTGGCCGGACACAACAATATAGGGAAGGCCTTTTTTTCTTAATTATTTCATGAATTTCATGAAATAATTAAAAAAAAAGTACGTGGGGCTTCGCCCTATTTTTGTGTCCAGCCAGGTACAACTAGGCAGCTGGGGGCTGGAATCTGCAGCGCAGGGAGGCCCAAGCTTTCTGGCCCCCCCCCCCCGCTACAAATTGCAGTCCGCAGCCACCCCGGAAAATGGCGCGTTCATAGAAGCGCCATCTTCTGGCGCTGTACCCAACTCATCCAGGGCCCTGGTGCGGTGGCTCACTGGGTAATAAAGGGGTTAGGGCCAGCTTGGTATTATCAGCTGGCCCCAAGCCCAAAATTCATGGGGTCACGCCAGTATTAGACAGGACCGCCATGAATTTCTAGTAAAGTATTTAAAAAAAACACAACACCCAGAATAAAGTCCTTTAATTGAAATAAAGACACAATTCTTTATTGTTCTAAATTAAACCATACTTACCATCACACCCATTCCAGCTGAAGCCAACGATCTCCTGCAATAAAAAAAAAATAATAAACCAACCTCATCCTTACCTTTCCATGGTTCCCACGACAGCTTCAGCTCTGCTACATCGAGATGACTGGCTGGACCGCAGCAGAACGCTGCCATCCAGTCTGTCATCCCGCAGACACTGAGAAGCGCTGGCATGCTTGCGCTCCTCACTGTCTCGCTGTGACGGCATCCAGATGAGCCGAGGTCATGTCCAATGAACTCGGCTCACCTCATGCACGTCACTGACAGCGTGGGAAAATTCTCACGCTGAAGTGCTGAGTGCAGGAGAATTCTCCCACGCTGTCAGTGATGTGCATGAGGTGAGCTCATGTCCAATGAACTCAGCTCACCTCCTGCACGTCACTGACAGCGTGGGAAAATTCTCCTGCAATCAGCGCTTCAGCGTGAGAATTTTCCCACGCTGTCAGTGACGTGCATGAGGTGAGCCGAGTTCATTGGACATGAACTCGGCTCATCTGGATGTCGTCACAGAGAGACGCTGAGCAGCGCAAGCAAGCCTGCGCTTCTCAGTGTCTGCGGGATGACAGGCTGGATGGCAGCGTTCTGCTGCGGTCCAGACTGTCATCTCGATGTAGCAGAGCTGAAGCTGTCGTGGGAACCATGGAAAGGTAAGGATGAGGTTGCTTTATTATTTTTCTTTTATTGCAGGAGATCGTTGGCTTCAGCTGGAATGGGCGTGACGGTAAGTATGGTTTAATTTAGAACAATAAAGGATTGTGTCTTTATTTCAATTAAAGGACTTTATTCTGGGTGTTTGTGTTTTTTTTAACTTTGACTATGGGGTTAGTAATGGGGGTGTCTTATAGACGCCTCTCCATTACTAACCTGGGCTTGATGTCAGCTGGCATTATAAGCTGACATCAACCCCAACCCTATTACCCCCTGCCACCGCACCAGGGCAGCGTGGAAGAGCGAGGCTAAGTGCCAGAATTGGCGCATCCTATGAATGCGCCATTTCTGGGGCGGCTGACGGCTGGTGTTTCTAGCCTGGGAGGGGGCCAATATTCATGGCTCCCTTCCTGGGCTATTAATATCAGCCCCCAGCTGTCTGCCTAGCCTTTGCTAGCTATTAAATTAGGGGGGACCCCACGTCATTTTTTTGGGGGGGTCCCCCATTTTAATAGCTAGTAAAGGCTATGTATTCAGCTGGGGGCTGATATTAGTAGCCTGGGAAGCTCCGTGGGTATTACCCCCTTCCCAGGCTTCAAACATCTGCCCCAGCCGTCTGCTTAACCTCCGCTAGAGCCTAAAATTAAGGGGAACCCCACGCCAATTTTTTTAATAATAAATCCTTTATTTTAATACTAAATGACAAGTACAGTAACCAACACTATCACTGTACTTCATATATATGTGACTGACATGTTTCTATCTATCTAATCTATGTGTGATGCTCTATCTTTCTGTTCTAAATTGTCGGGTACCGCTGCTGAATTGCCGGCCGGCTTTTTTAAAGAGACAGTGCATGAAAACACTATTATTTTTTTAAATAAATCCTTTACACTAAATGACAAGTGCAGTAACCAACACTGTCACTGTGCTTCTTATATGTGTGACTGACATGTTTCTATCTATCTAATCTATGTGTGATGCTCTATTCCTTCTTGTCTAAATTGTCGGGTACCGGTGTATGCCGCTGCTGAATTTGCCGGCAGGCTTTTTTAAAGAGAGTGTCTTCTGAGCAGTTTGTCAGCTTTTGGACACCTTTGCAGGTGTTTTCTATGTGTTTCTATGTGTTTTTGTTTGCCTGCCATTGGTTTTAACGGTGTTCGACGGTGTTCTAAGGTGTTCGACGAACAGTTCGACGAACAGTTCCTCGAACATCCCGGTGTTCGACTAACCGAACCGAACCCGAACACTACGGGGGTGGCTAAACACTAGTCCTAATGCTAAACCATGTCTTCCTAGCGCTAACCCTAGTCGATGTAGCTCTAACCCTAGTCTTCCAAGCGCTAACCCTTGTTGTCCTAACGCTAACCCTAGTCGTCCTAAGGCTAACCATAGTCCTCCTAGCGCTTAACCTAGTCGTCCTAATGCTAAACCATGTCGTCCTAGCGCTAACCCTAGTCGTCCTAGCTCTAATCCTAGTCGTCCTAGCGCTAACCCTAGTCATCCTAACGCTAACCCTAGTCATCCTAATGCTTACCCTAGTCGTCCTAAGGCAAACCTTAGTCGTACTAACGCTAAAAATAGTCGTCTTAAGGTTAACCCGAGTCGTCCTAACGCTTACCCTAGTCGTCTTAGCGCTAACATTAATCATCCTAGCGCTAACCCTAGTCGTCCTAGCGCTAACCTAAGTCGTTTTAGCGCTAACCCTAGTAGTCCTAGTGCAAACCGTAGTCGTCTTAGCGCTAATCCTAGTCGTTCTACTGCTAACCCTAGTCGTCCTAATGCTAACCCTAGTAGTCCTAACGCTAATCCTAGTCGTCCTACCGCTAACCCTAGTCGTCCTAACGCTAACCCTAGTCATCCAAGCGCTAACCCTAGTCATGCTAGCGCTAACCCTAGTCATCCTAGTGCTAAACCCTGTCGTCCTTGTGCTAACCCTAGTCTTCCTAGCGCTAACCCTAGTCATCCTAAGGCTAACCCTATTTGTCCTAACGTTAACCCTAGTCGTCATAGCGCTAACCCTAGTCGTCCTAATGCTAACCCTAGTCGTCCTAAGGCTAACCCTAGTCGTCCAAACTCTAACCATAGTCGTCCTAAGGCTAACCCTAGTCGTCCTAACCATAACCCTAGTCGTCCTAGCTCTAACCCTAATGATCCTAGCGCTAACCCTAGTCGTCCTAGCGCTAACCCAAGTCATCTTAGCGATAACCCCAGTCATCCTAGTGTAAACCATAGTCGTCCGAGTGCTTTTCCTAGACATCCTATTGCTAACCCTAGTCATCCTAACTCTAACCCTAGTCGTACTAATGCTAACCCTAGTCGTCATAACGCTAATCCTAGTCGTCCTAGCACTAACCCTAGTCGTCCTAACGCTAACCCTAGTCGTCCTAAGGCTAACCCTAGTCCCCCTAGCGCTTACCCTTGTCGTCCTAGCGCTAACCCTAGTAGTCCTAATGCTAAACCATGTCTTCCTACCGCTAACCCTAGTCGTCCTAGATCTAACCTTAGTCAATCCAGCGCTAACCCTAGTCGTCCAAAAGCTAACCCTAGTCATCCTAACGCTAACATTAGTCGTCCTAGTGCTAACTCTAGTCGTCCTAGCTCTAACCCTAGTCGTCCTAGCGTTAACCCTAGTCATCGTAACGCTTTCCCTAGTCGTCTTAACGCTAACCCTAGTCTTTATAAGGCAAACCCTAGTCGTTCTAACGCTAAAAATAGTCATCCTAAGGCTAACCGTAGTCGTCCTAACGCTAACCCTAGTGGTCCTAGCGCTAACCCTAATCATCCTAGCGCTAACCCTACTCGTCCTAGTGCTAAACCAAGTCGTCTTCGCGCTAACCCTAGTCGTCCTAGTGCAAACCATAGTCGTCCTAGCGCTTATCCTAGTCATTCTAATGCTAACCCTACTCGTCCTAATGCTAACCCTAGTCGTCCTAATGCTAATCCTAGTCGTCCTAGCGCTAACCCTAGTCATCCAAACGATAACCCTAGTCGTCCTAGCACTAACCCTAGTCATCCTAACGCTAAAGCTAGTCATCTTAACGCTAACTCTAGTCGTCCTAACGCTTACCCTATTCGTCCTAAAGCTAACCCTAGTTGTCCTAGCGCTAACCCTAGTAATCCTAGCGCTAACCCTAGGGGTTCTAACTCTAACCCTAGTCGTCTTAACGCTAACCTTTGTCGAACTAGCGCTAACCCTAGTCGTCCTAAGGCTAATCCTAGTCATCCTAACGCTAACCCTAGTCGTCCTAACGCTAACCCTAGTCGTCCTAACGGTAACCCTAGTAGTGCTATCTCTAACCCTAGTCATCCTAACGCTAACCCTAGTCGTCCAAAAGCTAACCCTAGTCATCCTAACGCTAACATTAGTTGTCCTAGTGCTAACTCTTGTCGTCCTAGCTCTAACCCTAGTCGTCCTAGCGTTAACCCTAGTCATCGTAACGCTTTCCCTAGTCGTCTTAACGCTAACCCTAGTCTTTCCAAGGCAAACCCTAGTCGTCCTAACGCTAAAAATAGTCGTCATAAGGCTAACCGTAGTCGTCCTAACGCTAACCCTAGTGGTCCTAGCGCTAACCCTAATCATCCTAGCGCTAACCCTACTCGTCCTAGTGCTAAACCAAGTCGTCTTCGCGCTAACCCTAGTCGTCCTAGTGCAAACCATAGTCGTCCTAGCGCTTATCCTAGTCGTTCTAATGCTAACCCTACTCGTCCTAATGCTAACCCTAGTCGTCCTAATGCTAATCCTAGTCGTCCTAGCGCTAACCCTAGTCATCCAAACGATAACCCTAGTCGTCCTAGCACTAACCCTAGTCATCCTAACGCTAACGCTAGTCATCCTAACGCTAACTCTAGTCGTCCTAACGCTTACCCTATTCGTCCTAACGCTAACCCTAGTGGTCCTAGCGCTAACCCTAATCATCCTAGCGCTAACCCTACTCATCCTAGTGCTAAACCAAGTCGTCTTCGCGCTAACCCTAGTCGTCCTAGTGCAAACCATAGTCGTCCTAGCGCTTATCCTAGTCATTCTAATGCTAACCCTACTCGTCCTAATGCTAACCCTAGTCGTCCTAATGCTAATCCTAGTCGTCCTAGCGCTAACCCTAGTCATCCAAACGATAACCCTAGTCGTCCTAGCACTAACCCTAGTCATCCTAACGCTAAAGCTAGTCATCTTAACGCTAACTCTAGTCGTCCTAACGCTTACCCTATTCGTCCTAAAGCTAACCCTAGTTGTCCTAGCGCTAACCCTAGTAATCCTAGCGCTAACCCTAGGGGTTCTAACTCTAACCCTAGTCGTCTTAACGCTAACCTTTGTCGAACTAGCGCTAACCCTAGTCGTCCTAAGGCTAATCCTAGTCATCCTAATGCTAACCCTAGTCGTCCTAACGCTAACCCTAGTCGTCCTAACGGTAACCCTAGTAGTGCTATCTCTAACCCTAGTCATCCTAACGCTAACCCTAGTCGTCCAAAAGCTAACCCTAGTCATCCTAACGCTAACATTAGTTGTCCTAGTGCTAACTCTAGTCGTCCTAGCTCTAACCCTAGTCGTCCTAGCGTTAACCCTAGTCATCGTAACGCTTTCCCTAGTCGTCTTAACGCTAACCCTAGTCTTTCCAAGGCAAACCCTAGTCGTCCTAACGCTAAAAATAGTCGTCATAAGGCTAACCGTAGTCGTCCTAACGCTAACCCTAGTGGTCCTAGCGCTAACCCTAATCATCCTAGCGCTAACCCTACTCGTCCTAGTGCTAAACCAAGTCGTCTTCGCACTAACCCTAGTCGTCCTAGTGCAAACCATAGTCGTCCTAGCGCTTATCCTAGTCGTTCTAATGCTAACCCTACTCGTCCTAATGCTAACCCTAGTCGTCCTAATGCTAATCCTAGTCGTCCTAGCGCTAACTCTAGTCATCCAAACGATAACCCTAGTCGTCCTAGCACTAACCCTAGTCATCCTAACGCTAACGCTAGTCATCCTAACGCTAACTCTAGTCGTCCTAAAGCTTACCCTATTCGTCCTAAAGCTAACCCTAGTTGTCCTAGCGCTAACCCTAGTAATCCTAGCGCTAACCCTAGGGGTTCTAACCCTAGTCGTCTTAACGCTAACCTTAGTCGAACTAGCGCTAACCCTAGTCGTCCTAAGGCTAATCCTAGTCATCCTAACGCTAACCCTAGTCGTCCTAACGCTAACCCTAGTCGTCCTAACGGTAACCCTAGTAGTGCTATCTCTAACCCTAGTCATCCTAACGCTAACCCTAGTCGTCCAAGCGCTAACCCTAGTCATGCTAGCGCTAACCCTAGTCATCCTAGCGTTAACCCTAGTTGTCAAAGCGCTAACCCTAGTCGTCCTAACGCTAACCCTAGTCGTCCTAAGGGTAACACTAGTCGTCCTAACTCTAACCATAGTCGTCCTAAGGCTAACCCTAGTCGTCCTAACCCTAACTCTAGTCGTCCTAGCTCTAACCCTAATGATCCTAGCGCTAACCCTAGTCGTCCTAGCACTAACCCAAGTCATCTTAGCGATAACCCCAGTCTTCCTAGTTCAAACCATAGTCGTCCTAGCGCTTTTCCTAGACGTCCTATTGCTAACCCTAGTCATCCTAACTCTAACCCTAGTCGTACTAATGCTAACCCTAGTCGTCATAACGCTAATCCTAGAAGTCCTAGCACTAACCCTAGTCGTCCTAGCGCTAACCCTAGTTGTCCTAAGGCTAACCCTAGTCCCCCTAGCGCTTACCCTTGTCGTCCTAGCGCTAACCCTAGTAGTCCTAATGCTAAACCATGTCTTCCTACCGCTAATCCTAGTCGTCCTAGATCTAACCCTAGTCGATCCAGCGCTAACCCTAGTCGTCTAAAAGCTAACCCTAGTCATCCTAACGCTAACCCTAGTCGTCCAAGCGCTAACTCTAGTCATGCTAGCGCTAACCCTAGTCATCCTAGCGCTAACTCTAGTCGTCATAGCGCTAACCCTAGTCGTCCTAACGCTAACCCTAGTCATCCTAAGGCTAACCCTAGTCATCCTAACTCTAACCATAGTCGTCCTAAGGCTAACCCTAGTCGTCCTAACCCTAACCCTAGTCGTCCTAGCACTAACCCAAGTCATCTTAGCGATAACCCCAGTCATCCTAGTGCAAACCATCGTCGCCCTAGCGCTTTTCCTAGACGTCCTATTGCTAACCCTAGTCATCCTAACTCTAACCCTAGTCGTACTAATGCTAATCCTAGTCCCCCTAGCGCTTACCCTTGTCGTCCTAGCGCTAAACCTAGTAGTGCTAATGCTAAACCATGTCTTCCTACCGCTATTCCTAGTCGTCCTAGATCTAACCCTAGTCGATCCAGCGCTAACCCTAGTCGTCCAAAAGCTAACCCTAGTCATCCTAACGCTAACACTAGTCGTCCTAGTGCTAACTCTAGTCGTCCTAGCTGTAACCATAGTCGTTCTAGCGCTAACCCTAGTCATCGTAACGCTTTCCCTAGTCATCCTAACACTAACCCTAGGCGTTCTAACTCTTACCCTAGTCGTCCTAGCACTAACCCTAGTCGTCCTAGTGCAAACCATTGTCGTCCTAGCACTTATCCTAGTCGTCCTAGCGCTAACCCTAGTCATCGTAACGCTAACCCTAGTCGTCCTAAGGCTAATTCTAGTCGTCCTAACGCTAACCCTAGTCGTCCTAACGCTAACCCTAGTCGTCCTAACGGTAACCCTAGTCGTCCTAGCACTAACCCTAGTCGTCCTAGCGCTAACGCTGGTCTTCAAAACGCTAACCCTAGTCGTCCTAGCGCTAACCCTAATCGTCCTAGTGCAAACACTAGTCTTCCTAACGATAACACAAGTCATCCTAGCGATAACACTAGTCTTCCTAACTCTAACCCTAAACATCCTAATGCTAACACTAGTCGTCCCAGCGCTAACCCTAGTCGTCCTAGGACTAACCCTAGTAGTCCTAAAGCTAACCCTAGTTGTCCTAGCGCTAACCCTATTTGTCCTAGCGCTAACCCTAGTCGTCCTAACGATAACTCTAATCGTCATAAGGCTAACCCTAGTCGTCCTAACGCTAACCCCAGTCGGCCTAAGGCTAACCCTAGTCGTCCTAACTGGATCCCTAGTCATCCTAGCACTAACCCTAGTCATCCTAACGCTAACGCTAGTCATCCTAATGCTAACACTAGTCGTCCTAGCGCTAACCCTATTCATCCTAAAGCTAACCCCAGTTGTCCTAGCGCTAACCCTAGTAATCCTAGCGCTAACCCTAGTCGTCCTAGCTCTAACCCTAGTCGTCCTAGCGCTAACTCTAGTCATTCTATTGCTAACCCTAGTCGTCCTAAGGCAAATCCTAGTCGTCCTAACGCTAACCCTAGTCGTCCTAAGTTTAACCCTAGTCGTTCTAACGCTAACCCTAGTCGTCCTAGCGCTAACCCTAGTCGTCCTACGGCTAACCCTAGCCGTCTAACGCTAACCCTAGTCATCCTAAGGCTAACCCTAGCATTACTAACGCTAACCAAAGTCGTTCTAAGGCTAACTTTTCTCATCTTAATGCTAACCCTAGTCGTCCTAGCGCTATTCCTTGTCGTCATAGTGAAAATCCTAGTCATCCTAGCACTAACCCTAGTCGTCCTAGCGCTAACCCTAATCATCCTAATTCTAACCCTAGTCGTCCTAACGCTAAACCTAGTAGTCCGAACGCTAACCCTAGTCGTCCTAGCGCTTATCCTAGTCGTCCTACCACTAAGCCTTGTCATCCTAGCGGTAACGCTAGTCATGCTAATGCTAACCCTAGTCATCCTAGCACTAACCCTAGTCGTCCTAGCGCTAACCCTAATCATCCTAACTCTAACCCTAGTCATCCTAACGCTAAACCTAGTAGTCCTAACGCTAACCCTAGTCGTCCTAACGCTAACCCTAGTCGTCCTAGCGCTAACCCTTGTCGTCCTAGCGGTAACGCTAGTCATGCTAATGCTAACCCTAGTCATCCTAACGCTAACTCGAGTCGTCCTAACGCTATCCCTAGTCGTCCTAGTGCTAACCTTATTCGTCCTAGTGCAAACCTAGTCGTCCGAGCTCTAACCCTAGGCGAACTTACTCTAACCCTAGTCATCCCAATGCTAATCCTAGTTGTCCTAGCACTAACCATAGTCATCCTAGCGCTAACCATAGTCGTCCTTGAGCTAACCCTAGTCGTCCTAAGGCTAAAACTAGTCGTTTACACCTAACCCTAGTCGTCCTAGCGCTAACCCTAGTTGTTCTAACGCTAACTCTAGTCGTCCTTTCGCTAACCCTAGTCGTCCTAATGGTAACCCTAGAAGTCCTAGCGCTAACCCTAGTCATCCTACAGCCAACCCTAGTCATCCTAGCGCTAACCCTAGGCGAACTAATGCTAACCCTTGTCGTACTAATGCTAACCCTAGTTGTTCTAACGCTAACCCTAGTCCTCCTAGTGCAAACCCTAGTCATCCTAGCACTAACCTTTGTCATCCTAGCGCTAACCTTTGTCGTACTAGCACTAACCCTAGTCGTCCTAGCGCTAACACTTGTCCTAATGCTAATGCTAGTAGTCCTAATGCTAACCCTAGTTGTCCTAACGCTAACCCTTGTCGTCCTAGCGCTAAACCTAGTCGTCCTAACGCTAACCCTAGTCATACTAAGTCTAACCCTAGTCCTCCTAGCGCTTACCCTTGTCGTCCTAGCGCTAACCTTAGTCGTCCTAATGCTTTATCCATGTCTTCCTAGCGCTAACCCTAGTCGATCTAGCTCTAACCCTAGTCTTCCCAGCGCTAACCCTAGTCGTTCTAACTCTAACCCTAGTCGTCCTAACGCTAACCCTAGTCGTCCTAAGGCTAACCCTAGTCCTCCTAGCACTTACCCTAATTGTCCTAGCGCTAACCCTAGTCATCCTAATGCTAAACCATGTCGTCCTAGCGCTAACCCTAGTCGTCCTAGCTCTAACCCTAGTCGTCCTAACGCTAACCCTAGTCGTCCTAACGCTAACCCTAGTCGTTGTAAGGTTAAGCTTAGTCGTCCTAACGCTAACCCTAGTATTCCTAGCGCTAACCCTAGTATTCCTAGCTCTGACCCTCGGCGTTCTAACTCTAACCCTTGTCGTCCTAGCGCTAACCCTAGTCGTCCTAGCGCTAACCCTAGTCGTCCTAAGGCTAACCTTAGTCGTCCTAACGCTAACCCTAGTCGTCCTAAGACTAACCCTAGTCGTCCTAAGGCTAACTCTAGTCATATTAACGCTAACCTTTGTCGTCCTACGGCTAACCATAGTCGTCCTAACGCTAACCCTAGTCGTCCTAAGGCTAAGCCTTGCCGTCCTATGGCGAACCCTAGCAGTCCGAAGGCTAAAATTTGTCGTCCTAACGCTAACCCTAGTCATCCTGGCGCTAACCTTAGATGTCCTAGTGCAAACCCTAGTTGTCCTAGCGCTATCCCTAGTCGTCCTAGCCCAAATCCAAGTTGTTCTAACTATGACCCAAGTCATGCTAACGCTAACCCTAGTCGTCCTAACCCTAACCCTAGTCGTCTTAGGGCTAACCCTAGTCGTCCTAGCGCTAACCCTTGTCGTCCTAATGCAAACCCTAGTCGTCCTAGCGCTAATCCTAGTCGTCCTAGTGCAAACCCAAGTCATCCTAGCGCTAACTCTAGTCGTCCTAGCGCTAACCCTAGTCGTCCTAACTCTAACCCTAGTCGTCCTAACGCTAACCCTAGTTGTTCTAATGTTAACCCTAGTTGTCCTAATGCTAACCCTAGTCGTTCTATTGGTAACCCTAGTCGTCCTAAGGCTAGCCCTAGTCGTACTAACGCTAACCTTAGTCGTCGTAAGGTTAACCTTAGTCTTCATTACGCTAACCCTAGTCGTCCTAGCGCTAACCCTAGTCATCCTAGTGCTTATCCTAGTCGTCCTATCGCTAACCCTAGTCATCCTAGCGCTAACCCTAGGCGCTCTAACGCTAACCCTATTTGTCCTATCGCTAACCCTAGTCGCCCTAGCGCTAACCCTAGTCGTGCTAGTGCAAACCCAAGTCGTCCTAGCCCTAACTCTAATCGTCCTAGCGCTAACCCTAGTCGTCCCAACTCTAACGCTAGTCGTCCTAACGCTAACTCTAGTTGTTCTAACGCTAACCCTAGTCATTCTAGCGCTAACCCTTGTCGTACTAGCGCTAACCTTAGTAGTGTTGAGCCACCCCCGTAGTGTTCGAGTTCGGTTCGGTTCGTCGAACACCCGTGTGTTCGCCGAACTGTTCGTCGAACTGTTCGTCGAACACCTTCGAACACCGTTAAAACCAATGACAGGCAAACAAAACATATAGAAACACATAGAAAACACCTTCAAAGGTGTCCAAAAGCTGACAAACTGCTCAGAAGACATAACTAACACATGGAAAAGTGACAAGTACATATAGTCATGCGAAAAGAAAAGAGGTGGAGGAGTAAAAGGAGGGGGAGACACAGATATAGGCTTGTCATGCCCTTCTAAAATCCAAAAAGTGAGAAGCCGACACGGCCAGTCCGTTCCTGCCCGTGCCACCTCCGTGTCGCCGGGTTTGTGCCAGAGCCGAGGTGGACCCTGACGGCCAGCCCCCCTCTCCCAATACTGGTGCCTGTCCGCTGGTGGGTCGAGCGAGCCCCCCTGTGGTGGAAGCAGCTCTAAGCTTTTTAATTTAAATTGTCTCTCTAATTTGAATGAATACACTTTAAATCCTTTTACAAGGATCTATTGGAGGGCAAGTCTCATGCCAGCAGCCGCGTAATTCCAGCTCCAGTAGCGTCCACTAAAGCTGCTGCAGTTAAAAAGCTTTTATAAGGATCGAGCTCGGCTGTCCACCGCAAGGCATCCTACCGCCAGTCCCAGCCCCTATGCCTTGGAGTGTCTCCTGATGCTCTTCACTGAGTATCCAGTGGTCCCGAAGCATTTCCTTTGAAAAAATGAAGTGTCCAAACTACAGGTGGTGTAGCTTGCTTAACAGCCGGGATAATCCGCTGACTAGCAGACACTGATACTAGGCACAAAGTATTTCCTGGGCTAGATGTAGTTAAAAATTTGTAATTAGATACTCTCGTTGGATGCTGAGAAAGCATTCCATAGAGTCTCCTGGCACGCCATATATTATTCTCTTAAAAAGCTTGGGGTAGGGGTCTAGGGGACCCTTTTATAGCCAAAATCACGGCCCTGTATCGCAATACGTCAACTAGGCTGAAGATAAATGGAACTGTAGCACCCTGAGGGCTCGGTTGCTACAGAGGTATTGCACCTCACCCAGACGTGTGATATCTCACTCTCAGGTAAGGATGGAGTGTGGATCAGGACCCGACACCTGCATGCATTACACCACATTGCCGTGGGGCAGGGCGACCAATATGCCCCTGAGATGGGCACGACAGTCCCTGTCCCTGGCTGGAGTGGGGGGAGGGAACACTGAGGAAGGGGAACCCTGCAGTGCAGGAGCAGGGAGGAAGCAGTTCCTGGGTGCATTGAGAAGGGAGTATAAAAGGTGGGCACCATCTTAGTTCAGTGCAGAGAAGTCTGAGCAGAAGTGACAGGGAGCAGGGACTCTGCATGAGCTCTGCTCCAGAGGCGGGCCTAGTGACAGAGCCCCAGGCCTGGAAGAGGGAGAAGGAAGGAAGAGGAGCTCCAGGAACGAGGAACGAAGGGATCCCAGGGGTGCGGATGGGCGAGTCGCCACCGTACGCCCGAATCCACCTGCATGGAGGGGTCAGGCCAAAAGGGGAGACCGGTCCCCGAAACTAGTGGAGGCGGGAAACGACCCTCAGCTAGAAACCGGAGGCTGTGACATTTTATGTGGCGCAGCCCCTCGCTACACCCGCTAGGAAGGCACCACATAGGGTCAGGGAAACTGGCGCCAAGTTTACCAAGAGGAGGCCTGAGACAGCCGGACAGAAGGGTTGGTAAGAAAGGCCAGACAAAGGACACACAAAGGGGGTCCTGTGAAGTGCTCCAAAGTTATCTGGGAGTTGTCTGAACCCCTCACCTGGTGAGCACAGTACAACGTGGGCAGCCGTTACCTTCAGAAGTGGTCTGGATAATAAGAACTGTGAGTAAAGGCCCTGGACTGCATCACTGACTCCGTGTCGTTACTGCTGCTGCCCTGCACCATCACCCCCATCCTCCGCATACACTGCCCTGAGGCTATACTCCTCCCATGGGGAGTTATGCTACGCTCTGCTGCACCCACAACACCAGCCTCAGCGGTCTGCCCTGCAGCGGCGGTTCACTCTGACCGCAATCCACGGGTGGCGTAGTCGGACGTTTAAACATCAAAACCACATAAATAGTTCCGCCACTGGTTTGACCGCCCTGAGCCACGGAACCGGGTCGCGGCCACGGAGACTACAACCACCAGCATCCACCAAAAATGGTCCGGCTCCGGGTGTCACAAGGCCCAGGGGGCGCGTCAGAAGATTTTCATCACCTTTCATAATCACCAATGGGACAAGGCAGGGATGTCCTCTGTCCCCTCTCTTATACATCCTAGTGACGGAGCACCTGCTCTCATCAATCCGCCATAACCCCAATATTAGGTGGATTGAGGTGGGAGGCACCGAGTACAAGTGCTCTCTATTTGCTGATGATGTCCTAGTATATATCACTCAATCACATATATCCATCCCTGCTGTTATGGCTGAAATAGATCACTTTGTTACATGGTCAAATTTTAAAATCAATGCAGCGAAGTCTGAGGCCCTCGATGTCTCCCTCCCCAAATCCATACAGGATTCCATCCAGTCCAACTTTCCCTTTGCCTGGCCCTCACAGGGTATCAAATACTTAGGAATTCCTATTCATAGAGACCTCTCCCATCTATGTTATCTTAATTTTGGGCCCTTTATTGAACAACTCCATACAGACCACGGTTGGCAAGTTAGAACTGTAAGATTCACTACGTGAACCACTGGTGTTTTGTGGAAAAGCACATGTACACTGTGTTCCAAATTATTATGCAAAAAGTGTTTAGGAGTGATAAGGGAAGAATTTGTTTGTTAGTCAGTTAAACTCATTGATGGTGATGTGAGTCAGGGCTCTTTATATCACTGTAAGCAATTGCAGACACCTGTGCTAATTAGTTTGGCAGGTGTGTCCAATGAAAGGCAAGACTACTTAAGAAGGCTGTCCCACATTATTAAGCAGCCTACATTTTCTGCCAAAATGGGAAAGAAAAAGGATGTGTCGGCTGCTGAGAAGCAACAAATTGTGGAGTGTTTAGGTCAAGGCATGACTACAATCAACATTGTGCAATGATCAGGATGAAGTGTCTTGGCAATCAAGAAGTATGTAGCTGATTCACAGTACACACGTGTGCGTGCTGATAAGGGCAAATTGAGGACTCTTTCCTACAGGCAATTACGTCAGGTTAAAAGAGCAGCGGCAAAAAAGCCTTGTCATAGCAGCAGACAAGTTTTTGAAGCTGCTGGTGCCTCCAACGTCCCCCGAACAAGAAGATGCAGGGTCCTTCAGAGGTTTGCAGCTGTGCGTACGCCATCCTGTCGACCTCCTCTATCCACTGCACACAAGCAGAAATGGCTCCAGTGGGCCAAACAATACATGAAGACTGATTTCAAAACAGTTTTGTTCACGGATGAGTGCCGTGCAATGCTCGATGGTCCAGATGGATGGAGTGGAGGATGGCTGGTTGAAGGACACCCCACGCAAACACGGCTACAGCGCCAACAAGGAGGAGGTGGAGTAATGTTTTGGGCTGGAATCATGGGGAGAGAGATTGTCGGCCCCTTTAGGATCCCTAAAGGGGTAAAGATAAACTCCATAATGTATGTGGAGTTTCTCAAACAGCACTTCCTGCCATGGTTCAAGAAGAAGAACCGTGTATTCCACAGCAAGATCATTTTCATGCATGATAATGCACCGTCTCATGCTGCACATAACACATCTGCATCTCTGGCTGATAAGGGCATAAAAGGGGACAAACTTATGGTGTGAACCCCATGCTCCCCTGACATCTACCCCATTGAGAACCTCTGGAGCATCATCAAAATGAGTGTCTATGATGGCGGGAGGCAGTTCACATCTAAGCAACAGCTCTGGGAGGGTATTCTGTCCTCATGCAAAACAATTGAAGCAGAAACCATCCAAAACCTGACAAACTCAATGGACGAGAGAGTTCAGAAGATCCTTTCGAACAAGGGGTCCTATGTAGAGATGAGCGTTGTTCTACTCGAACTGTTCGCTAATCTCAAATTCGAGCTGTTTTGGGCGGTGTTCGAGCCGTTCGGCGAACACGAACAATTTGAGAAAAATTCGGCTGTTCGAGGTTATGTTCGATAACTGTTCGTGCACCAAAATCATAACTGGATTTTTTCTCAGTAATGATGAAAATTAATGTTAATACGCAGTTTGAGTGTACAGCGGGGTGGGGGGAGGGGCAGGGGATGGATCTCTGCAGGAACAATGAAGATCTCCATTTTTTTTTCTCTTTCCCGCATTTGCAGTGGGGAGGTGCAATCTGTCAGCCTATCAGCAGCGCACACACGGAGCGAAGTGCTTTTTTTCACACAAGCAAGGGCATGTGTCATTGGCAGCGTATGTCACATGTCCTTGCCCTATAAGACCAAGCCATTTTCCCCGTCGCCACCATTTTCTCACTGCTGCAGCTGCGTGTTAGACGGCACCGCTGTTGCTGTGTGCGCTATACCTTGTTAATTTCAAGCCAATTTTCGCACAAATATACAGATAGCTTGGGAGTAGGGAATAGTTGTGATTGCAGTCCTTTTAAGGACTAGGTTACAGCATTTCCTACGACTTTTATCAGGGAGGTCTGTGCTCTTAAATAGATAGGTTGTGGGAGTAAAGACTAATTGTAATTGGAGTCCTTTTCAGGACTAGGTTACATGAGTTCCTATCAGTTTTTGCCAGGCAGGTCTGTGCCAGTGCTGTGCAAGTTTTTTTCACAGCATTTGGCTGAATCTAGCAAAGCTAATCCTTTTTGGCCTATTGCAGAGTGTGTTAGTCAGTGGAGTAGCCTATCTGTTTTGCAAGATATAACACCTGTGTATAGAATACCAATTTTTTTACTGCACCTAGTGAAGTAAAATCTTTTGGGCATAGCATCATTCTATTAGTCCATCTATACTGACCTCCATCAGGTTGCAAATTAAAAATAATTTTTTTCTGCATCTAGCTCTGAAAAAATATTTGGGCTTCTAGCAGTGTGTGGGACTTGGTCTATTAGTCCATCTATACTGACCTCCATCAGGTTGCAAATTAAAAATAATTTTTTTCTTCATTTAGCTCTGAAAAAATATTTGGGCTTCTAGCAGTGTGTGGGACTTGTTCTATTAGTCCTTCTATACTGACCTCCAGCAGGTTGAAAACTGAATATAATTTTTTTCTGCATCTAGCTCTGAAAAAATAGTTGGGCTTCTAGCGGTGTGTGGGACTTGGTCTATTAGTCCATCTATACTGACCTCCATCAGGTTGCAAATTAAAAATAATTTTTTTCTGCATCTAGCTCTGAAAAAATATTTGGGCTTCTAGCAGTGTGTGGGACTTGGTCTATTAGTCCATCTATACTGACCTCCATCAGGTTGCAAATTAAAAATAATTTTTATCTGCATCTACAGTACCTCTGAAAAAATATTTGGGCTTCTAGCAGTGTGTGGGACTATTTGTATTAGTCCATCTATACTGACCTCCATCAGGTTGCAAATTCAAAATAATTTTTTTCTGCATCTAACCCAGCCAATAGTTTTGGCCTAATACCACAGTTTGGCCACTCAGCTCTGCTCGGTTACCATCCATTGTTTTTTTGTGCAAACAACTCCAGAGTTGTGAATTAGTTAACCACCAAAATGAGTGGAAAAAGGCCTGCTGCTGGTGGAAAGGGGAATAGGCGTGTTGGGAAGGGGAAAAAAGGTTGTGTCCGTGGGGTAGGTGTTAAAGCAACAGTAACATCTGCAGAAGAAAGACCATCTTCCAGCCAAACTAAAATGTCTACTTCTTTTAGCGGACAATGTGATAAGATCCCTTTCTTACGGCCACGCCAATCGCTACAAATTCCAGATGAGGCACAAAAACAGCAGGTGCTTCAACGGATATCAAGTGCTCCTTTAAGTGGGCTCTCCTCCACATCAACTTCAACATCACAAATACTCCAGTCCTCAAAGGTGTCACCCAAATCGCACTTGCTTCCTCACAGCTCCCAAATCTCCAGCTGCCCGTCTGAGTATGAGGTAGAACAGATGGTTGAGTCTGCAGAGCTGTTTACTCATACTATAGCCTGGGAATCAGAGGTCGACTCCAGCGCTTCTGTGAATCCAGACGAGGAAATGATCTGCACTGATGCCCAGAATCTTTATGAGTCGGATCCAGGACCAGACGCAGAAGGTTCTGACCATAATGTAGACCCTCATTCCCAAACTGTAACTCCTGTTGGTGGAGACAATGAGGAAGACGATGATAAGACTCAAATACCTGATTGGAGCGACAACTTTAGTTTTTTGTCAGGGCAGGAACAGGTTGGCTCTGAGGACGACGGGTGTGATAACGCACAGGGTGATGATGATGAGGTCGGAGATCCCACTTACTGTCAACCCACAGTCAGCCAAGAGATGAGGTCAGCAGAGGAGGTGGAGGAAGATGCTAGTGACGACGAGGTCAGGTTGCGCCTTCCTGGACAGAGACGTAGTACTGGAAGCACGTCAACAACTGCATCCTCAAACACAACTCTGCCTCTCACCACAAGTCGTGGTGGCTCTTCAGGTCGCATGGGTGCTAAGCCTTGCATAGCCTGGGCATTTTTTCAGATCGATAAAGATGACCCAACTCGTGTTATCTGTAACATTTGTCAGCAAAAGCTAAGTAGAGGCCAAAAAATACATAGTTTGAGTACTTCATGCATGAACCGGCACATGGACATGAAGCATAAGTTGCAGTGGGAAGCTCAGTGTGCTACAATGCGGCCTAGCCGGCCGGGCCAATCACCGTCTGCCATATCTTGTGCATCCGCGGCCTCTTCATCCTCTGTGACTGGGAGGACAGCAGTCACACCTGTTTTGGGGCGCAGACCTGCCACCTCTTTACCCCCAACAGCCAGCGTGATTGGCAGGTCATCATTTTCTTTGGAGGTGGTAACACCAGCTGGTGTTGAGCGCTGTCCGACATCGATAGCACCACCTTTGGATCAAGGCAACCTAACATGTCCGCCTGCATCTTCCTCACAGACCGGCAGTTTGCCGGGGACACCCTTATCAACCCCGTCTAAGCACAATAGCCAGCCCTCGGTCCCTCAGATGTGGACAAGTAAAAGACCATTTCCTCCTAGCCATGAGAAAGCTAAGAGGTTGAATTTCACCATCTGCAAGCTCTTGGCTACAGAAATGCTGCCTTTCCGCCTGGTGGACACAGAGGATTTTCGAGACCTTATGTCCGTCGCAGTGCCCCAGTACCAGATGCCCAGTCGGCACTACTTCTCAAAGAAAGGTGTGCCTGCGCTCCACCAGCATGTCGCACACAACATCACCGCTTCTTTGAGAAACTCTGTGTGTGACAGGGTGCATTTCACCACAGACACTTGGACGAGTAGGCATGGACAGGGGCGTTACATGTCGCTGACTGGGCACTGGGTAACTATGGTGACAGCAGGACAAGGGGCTGCTGTCCAAGTCTTGCCGTCCCCACGAGTTGTGCGTCAATCCTCTTTATGTCAAAGTTCCTCCACTGCTTCTGCCTCCTCAACCTCCTCTCGGTCTTCCACCTGCACCCAAAGCCTGTCTGGTCATGCCACAAGCTTTCTAACTGCGCAGAAGGGATCCTGCACACCTCCTTACTATGCTGGCAGTAGGGCTCAACGTCATCAGGCGGTTTTTACATTGAAATGTCTGGGAAATGTGAGTCACACAGCTGAGGAGTTGTGGTCAGCTCTGGAGAACCAATTTCATGAATGGTTGTCTCCACTGGACCTGAAACCAGGGAAGGCCGTGTGCGACAATGCTGCAAACCTGGGTGCGGCCCTTCGCCGGGGCAATGTCACACACGTGCCTTGTATGGCTCACGTGTTGAACCTGGTTGTCCAGCAATTTTTAGCCCACTATCCCAGACTAGATGGCCTTCTGCAGAGGGCACGGTCGCTGTGTGCTCACTTCCGCCGTTCGCATCCCGCAGCTCAGCGACTTACATCTCTAAAGAAGTCGTTGGGCCTGCCACTTCACCGGCTAAAATGCGATGTGCCTACCCGGTGGAATTCAACTCTGCACATGTTGCAGCGACTGTGGCAGCACCGACAAGCCCTGGTGCAATACGTTCTGACATATAGCCTGGGCCAACGAGATTCAGAGGTGGGGCAAATCACGCTGGAGGAGTGGTCTCAGATCAGGGACCTATGCACCCTTCTGCACAGTTTTGAAATGGCGACGAAGATGTTTAGTGCTGACGATGCCATTATCAGCATGACTATTCCGGTGATTTACATGCTGGAGCACATGTTAAACAGAATTCGGAGTCAGGTGGTGGCACAAGAGGAGGTGGAGGAAGTAGAGGAGGAGGAGTTGTATGCGGAAGGGCTAACATCTGCAAGGTCCAGACGGTCGGCAGCACCAAGGCGGCAGGCATGTGAGGGTGGGGGAGATGGTTTTACCAGGGCGCATGGTAGCAGCCAAACTAGTGAGGAAGGTGCAGGAGCCCAGGAAGAAGTGGAGGACGAACTGATGGAAGACTCATCAGATGAGGGAGACCTTGATCACATTTCTGTTGTGCGAGGTTGGGGGGAGAGGACAGAGGAAGGAAGCATGATTGTTACCTCGCCACCAACACAACAGGGACTTGGTGCTCCTGGATGCGCAACACACATGAGTGCCTTCTTGCTGCACTACCTGCAACATGACCCTCGAATTGTGAGAATTAGAAATAATCCTGACTACTGGGTTGCCACACTGTTAGATCCCCGGTACAAAAGTAAATTTGCAGAAATTATTCCTGCCATAGAAAGGGATGCACGCATGCAGGAGTATCAGCAGAGACTGTTGCAGAATCTTACATGTGCTTTTCTACAAAATACCAGTGGTGCACGTAGTGAATCTCACAGTTCCAACTTGCCAACCGTGGGACCGTCAAGTGTTCAGCACTCAAACCGTAACAGAACCACAGTATCTGCTGGTAACATCAATTTTGCGGAATCATTTCACCACTTTTTTAGCCCATCCTTTGCAAGGCCACAGGAGACAAGAAGTCTGACACATAGTCAACGCCTAGAGACGATGGTACAGCAGTATCTCCAAGTAAACATTGAAGCCACGACTGTGTCACTGGACCCTTGCTCTTTTTGGGCTTCCAATCTGGATAAATGGCCGGAGCTAGCCACTTACGCCTTGGAGATCTTGTCATGCCCCGCAGCCAGCGTTCTGTCTGAACGTGTGTTCAGCGCTGCTGGTGGTGTGCTGACAGATAAGCGCACGCGGCTCTCCACTGATAATGTAGACAGACTCACGTTCATAAAGATGAACAAATCATGGATCCAAAACGACTTTTCTACCCCTGTGTCATCCTGGGGAGAGTAAAAGCTTGATGATTGGTTAAAATCACCCTACCAACCATTTTAAGCTTTCAAATTACTAATCATGTTTATCTGTATCTTGACTGGAAAATAATTTGGGCTTTGTAGCAGTGTGCAGCAGTGATCCTATTAGGCCATCTATACTAAAGCTTCACCAGATTTAAAATTAAAAATAATTTTTAGCTGCATCTAGCCCGGAAAATAATTTTGGGGCTCCGAGATGCGCAAGGCACATAAGTGCCTTCTTGCTGCACTACCTGCAGCATGACCCTCATATTGTCAGAATTCGAAGTAATCATGACTACTGGGTTGCCACACTCTTAGATCCCCCAAACTTTTCGATCAACCTTTTCATTTTAATAAAGACCAAAAAAATGGTCATTTTTGAAATTATAAGCATTAGCAGGTTGTTAGAAACTGAAATCAAACAGTTTTCAACTCAAAACTTTATTCTAGGTGATGTTACATTTTCACATAGGACCCCTTGTTCGAAAGGAGCTTCTGAACTCTCTCGTCCATTGAATTTGTCAGGTTTTGGATGGTTTCTGCTTCAATTGTTTTGCATGAGGACAGAATACCCTCCCAGAGCTGTTGCTTAGATGTGAACTGCCTCCCGCCATCATAGACACTCCTTTTAATGATGCTCCAAAGGTTCTGAATGGGGTAGAGGTCAGGGGAGCATGGGGGTCACACCATAAGTTTGTCCCCTTTTATGCCCATATCAGCCAGAGATGCAGATGTTTTATGTGCAGCATGAGATGGTGCATTATCATGCAGAAAAATGATCTTGCTGTGAAATACACGGTTCTTCTTCTTGAACCATGGCAGGAAGTGCTGTTTGAGAAAATCCACATACATTATGGAGTTCATCTTTAGCGCCTTCAGGGATCCTAAAGGGGCCGACAATCTCTCTCCCCATGATTCCAGCCCAAAACATTACTCCACCTCCTCCTTGTTGGCGCTGTAGCCGTGTTTGCGTGGGGTGTCCATCAACCAGCCATCCTCCACTCCATCCATCTGGACCATCGAGTGCTGCACGGCACTCATCCATGAACAAAACAGTTTTGAAATCAGTCTTCATGTAATGTTTGGCCCACTGGAGCCGTTTCTGCTTGTGTGAAGTGGATAGAGGAGGTCGACAGGATGGCGCATGCACAGCTGCAAACCTCTGAAGGACCCTGCATCTTGTTGTTCGGGGGACGTTGGAGGCACAAGCAGCTTCAAAAACTTGTCTGCTGCTATGACAAGGCTTTTTTGCCGCTGCTCTTTCAACCTGACGTAATTGCCTGTAGGAAAGAGTCCTCAATTTGCCCTTATCAGCACGCACACGTGTGTACTGTGAATCAGCTACATACTTCTTGATTGCCAAGACACTTCATCCTGATCATCGCACAATGTTGATTGTAGTCATGCCTTGACCTAAACACTCCACAATTTGTTGCTTCTCAGCAGCCGACACATCCTTTTTCTTTCCCATTTTGGCAGAAAATGTAGGCTGCTTAATAATGTGAGAGAGCCTTCTTAAGTAGTCTTGCCTTTCATTGGACACACCTGCCAAACTAATTAGCACAGGTGTCTGCAATTGCTTACAGTGATATAAAGAGCCCTGACACACATCACCATCAATGAGTTTAACTGACAAACAAACAAATTCTTCCCTTATCACTCCTAAACACTTTTTGTATAATAATTTGGAACGCAGTGTACATGTGCTTTTCCACAAAACACCAGTGGTTCACGTAGTGAATCTTACAGTTCTAACTTGCCAACCGTGGTCTGTATGGAGTTGTTCAATAAAGGGCCCAAAATTAAGATAACATAGATGGGAGAGGTCTCTATGAATAGGAATTCCTAAGTATTTGATACCCTGTGAGGGCCAGGCAAAGGGAAAGTTGGACTGGATGGAATCCTTTATGGATTTGGGGAGGGAGACATCGAGGGCCTCAGACTTCGCTGCATTGATTTTAAAATTTTACCATGTAACAAAGTGATCTATTTCAGCCATAACAGCATGGATGGATATATGTGATTGAGTGATATATACTAGGACATCATCAGCAAATAGAGAGCACTTGTACTCGGTGCCTCCCACCTCAATCCACCTAATATTGGGGTTATGGCGAATTGATGAGAGCAGGTGCTCCGTCACTAGGATGTATAAGAGAGGGGACAGAGGACATCACTGCCTTGTCCCATTGGTGATTGTGAAAGGTGATGAAAATGTTCTGACGCACCCCCTGGGCCTTGGGACACCCGGAGCCGGACCCTTTTTGGTGGATGCTGGTGGTTGTAGTCTTCGTGGCGGCGACCCAGTTCCGTGGCTCAGGGCGGTCAAACCAGTGGCGGAACTATTTATGTGGTTTTCATGTTTAAATGTCCGACTACGCCACCCGTGGATTGCGGTCAGAGTGAACCGCCGCTACAGGGCAGACCACTGAGGCTGGTGTTGTGGGTGCAGCAGAGCATAGCATAACTCCCCACGGGAGGAGTATAGCCTCAGGGCAGTGTATGCGGAGGATGGGGGTGATGGTGCAGGGCAGCAGCAGTAACGACACGGAGTCAGTGATGCAGTTCAGGGCCTTTACTCACAGTTCTTATTATCCAGACCACGTCTGCAGGTAACGGCTGCCCACGTCGTACTGTGCTCACCAGGTGAGGGGCTCAGACAACTCCCAGATAACTTTGGAGCACTTCACAGGACCCCCTTTGTGTGTCCTTTGTCTGGCCTTTCTTACCAACACTTCTGTCCGGCTGCCTCAGGCCTCCTCTTGGTAAACTTGGCGCCAGTTTCCCTGACCCTATGTGGTGCCTTCCTAGCGGGTGTAGCGAGGGGCTGCGCCACATAAAATGTCAGAGCCTCCGGTTTCTAGCTGAGGGTCGTTTCCTGCCTCCACTAGTTCGGGGACCGGTCTCCCCCTTTGGCCTGACCCCTCCACGCAGGTGGATTCGGGCGTGCGGTGGCGACTCGCCCGTCCGCACCCCTGGGATCCCTTCATTCCTCGTTCCTGGAGCCTTCTCCGCTCCTCTTCCTTCCTTCTCCCTCTTCCAGGCCTGGGCCTCTGTTACTAGGCCCGCCTCCGGAGCAGAGCTCATGCAGAGCCCCTGCTCCCTGCCACTTCTGCTCAGACTTCTCTGCACTGAACTAAGATGGTGCCCACCTTTTATACTCCCTTCTCAATGCACCCAGGAACTGCTTCCTCCCTGCTCCTGCACTACAGGGTTCCCCTTCCTCAGTGTTCCCTCCCCCCACTCCAGCCAGGGACAGGGACTGTCGTGCCTATCTCAGGGGCATATTGGTCGCCCTGCCCCACGGCAATGTGGTGTAATGCATGCAGGTGTCGGGTCCTGATCCACACTCCATCCTTACCTGAGAGTGAGATATCACACCTCTGGGTGAGGTGCAATACGTCTGTAGCAACCGAGCCCTCAGGGTGCTACAGTTCCATTTATCTTCAGCCTAGGTGACGTATTGCGATACAGGGCCGTGATTTTGGCTATAAAAGGGTCCCCTAGACCCCTACCCCAAGCTTTTTAAGAGAATCATATATGGCATGCCAGGAGACTCTATGGAATGCTTTCTCAGCATCCAACGAGAGTATCTAATTACAAATTTTTAACTGCATCTAGCCCAGGAAATACTTTGTGCCTAGTAGCAGTGTCTGCTAGTGAGTGGATTATCCCGGCTGTTAAGCAAGCTGCACCACCTGTAGTTTAGACACTTAATTTTTTCAAAGGAAATGCTTCGGGACCATGGGATACTTAGTGAAGAGCATCAGGAGGCACCCCAAGGCATAGGGGCTGGGACTGGCAGTAGGATGCCTTGCGGTGGACAGCCGAGCTCGATCCTTATAAAAGCTTTTTAACTGCAGCAGCTTTAGTGGACGCTACTGGAGCTGGAATTACCGCGGCTGCTGGCATGAGACTTGCCCTCCAATAGATCCTTGTAAATGGATTTAAAGTGTATTCATTCAAATTAGAGAGACAATTTAAATTAAAAAGCTTAGAGCTGCCTCCACCACAGGGGGGCTCGCTCGACCCACCAGCGGACAGGCACCAGTATTGGGAGAGGGGGGCTGGCCGTCAGGGTTCACCGCGGCTCTGGCACAAACCCGGCGACACGGAGGTGGCACGGGCAGGAGAGGACTGGCCGTGTCGGCTTCTCACTTTTTGGATTTTAGAAGGGCATGACATGCCTATATCTGTGTCTCCCCCTCCTTTTACTCCTCCACCTCTTTTATTTTCGCATGACTATATGTACTTGTCACTTTTCCATGTGTTAGTTATGTCTTCTGAGCAGTTTGTCAGCTTTTGGACACCTTTGAAGGTGTTTTCTATGTGTTTCTATGTGTTTTTGTTTGCCTGCCATTGGTTTTAACGGTGTTCGAAGGTGTTCGACGAACAGTTCGACGAACAGTTCGGCGAACACACGGGTGTTCGACGAACCGAACCGAACTCGAACACTACGGGGGTGGCTCAACACTAGTCCTATGTGCAAATGTAACATCACCTAGAATAAAGTTTTGAGTTGAAAACTGTTTGATTTCAGTTTCTAATAACCTAATAATGCTTATAATTTCAAAAATGACCATTTTTTTGGTCTTTATTAAAATGAAAAGGTTGATCGAAGAGTGTGGGGGATCTAAGAGTGTGGCAACCCAGTAGTCAGGATTACTTCGAATTCTGACAATCTGAGGGTCATGTTGCAGGTAGTGCAGCAAGAAAGCACGTATGTGTCTTGCGCATCTCGGAGCCCCAAAATTATTTTCCGGGCTAGATGCAGCTAAAAATTATTATTAATTTTAAATCTGGTGGAGCTTAGTATAGATGGCCTAATATAATCAGTACTGCACACTGCTACAAAGCCCAAATTATTTTCCAGCCAAGATACAGATAAACATGATTAGTAATTTTAAATCTGGTGGAGCTTAGTATAGATGGCCTAATAGAATCAGTACTGCACACTGCTACAAAGCCCAAATTATTTTCCAGCCAAGATACAGATAAACATGATTAGTAATTTGAAATCTTAAAACGGTTGGTGAGGTGATTTTAACCAATCATCAAGCTTTTACTCTCCCCAGGATGACACAGGGGTAGAAAAGTCATTTCGGATCCATGATTTGTTCATCTTTATGAACGTGAGTCTGTCTACATTATCAGTGGAGAGCCGCGTGCGCTTATCTGTCAGCACACCACCAGCAGCGCTGAACACACGTTCAGACAGAAGCTGGCTGCGGGGCATGACAAGATCTCCAAGGCGTAAGTGGCGAGCTCCGGCCATTTATCCAGATTGGAAGCCCAAAAAGAGCAAGTGTCCAGTGACACAGTCATGGCTTCAATGTTTACTTGGAGATACTCATGTACCATCGTCTCTAGGCGTTGACTATGTGTCAGACTTCTTGTCTCCTGTGGCCTTGCAAACGATGGGCTAAAAAAGTGGTGAAATGATTCCGCAAAATTGATGTTACCAGCAGATACTGTGTTTCTGATACGGTTTGAGTGCTGAACACTCGACGGTCCCACGGTTGGCAAGTTGGAACTGTGAGATTCACTACGTGCACCACTGGTGTTTTGTGGAAAAGCACATGTAAGATTCTGCAACAGTCTCTGCTGATACTCCTGCATGCGTGCATCCCTTTCTATGGCAGGAATAATTTCTGCAAATTTACTTTTGTACTGGGGATCTAACAGTGTGGCAACCCAGTAGTCAGGATTATTTCTAATTCTCACAATTCGAGGGTCATGTTGCAGGTAGTGCAGCAAGAAGGCACTCATGCGTCTTGCGCATCCAGGAGCACCAAGTCCCTGTTGTGTTGGTGGCGAGGTAACAATCATGCTTCCTTCCTCTGTCCTCTTCCCCCAACCTCGCACAACAGAAATGTGATCAAGGTCTCCCTCATCTGATGAGTCTTCCATCAGTTCGTCCTCCACTTCTTCCTGGGCTCCTGCACCTTCGTCACTAATTTGGCTGCTACCATGCGCCCTGGCAAAACCATTTCCCCCACCCTCACATGCCTGCCGCCTTGGTGCTGCCGACCGTCTGGACCTTGCAGATGTTAGCCCTTCCGCATACAACTCCTCCTCGTCTACTTCCTCCACTTCCTCTTGTGCCACCACCTGACTCCGAATTCTGTTTAACATGTGCTCCAGCATGTAAATCACCGGAATAGTCATGCTGATAATGGCATCGTCAGCACTAAACATCTTCGTCGCCATTTCAAAACTGTGCAGAAGGGTGCATAGGTCCCTGATCTGAGACCACTCCTCCAGCGTGATTTGCCCCACCTCTGGATCTCGTTGGCCCAGGCTATACATCAGAACGTATTGCACCAGGGCTTGTCGGTGCTGCCACAGTCGCTGCAACATGTGCAGAGTTGAATTCCACGGGGTAGGCACATCGCATTTTAGCCGGTGAAGTGGCAGGCCCAACGACTTCTGTAGAGATGTAAGTCGCTGAGCAGCGGGATGCGAACGGCGGAAGTGAGCACACAGCGACCGTGCCCTCTGCAGAAGGCCATCTAGTCCGGGATAGTGGGCTAAAAATTTATGGACACACTGCTAGAAGCCCAAATATTTTTTCAGAGCTAGATGCAGAAAAAAATTATATTCAATTTGCAACCTGATGGAGGTTAGTATAGATGGACTAATAGACCAAGTCCCACACACTGGTAGAAGCCCAAATATTTTTTCAGAGCTAGATGCAGAAAAAAATTATATTCAATTTGCAACCTGATGGAGGTTAGTATAGATGGACTAATAGACCAAGTCCCACACACTGCTAGAAGCCCAAATATTTTTTCAGAGCTAGATGCAGAAAAAAATTATATTCAATTTGCAACCTGGTGGAGGTCAGTATAGATTGACTAATAGAACAAGTCCCACACACTGCTAGAAGCCCAAATATTTTTTCAGAGCTAGATGCAGATAAAAAATATTTTTAATTTGCAACCTGATGGAGGTCAGTATAGATGGACT
>NW_027366714.1:0-67223 GCF_046119375.1 Phyllobates terribilis | reverse complement strand
CATCCAGAAATGATTGAAGCTACTGACTGAATGAAAGGAGCTGGCATCTCACTCTCTTTGAATCTTCTTTATCATGCTAAGAGGAGCAGGAAAAAGCAAAAAATTTCAGAATTGCACCTTGCAATGCGGAGAAATTACTGTTTGTGCATTTACAATATTCATTGATTTTTGCCATTGAAAAACATCATGTTATTCATATACCAGAAATGTTTGAAGCTACTGACTGAATGAAAGGAGCTGACATCTCACTCTCTTTGAATCTTCTTTATCATGCTAAGAGGAGCAGGAAAAAGCAAAAAATTTCAGAATTGCACCTTGCAATGCGGAGAAATTACTGTTTGTGCATTTACAATATTCATTGATTTTTGCCATTGAAAAACGTCCAGAAATGATTGAAGCTACTGACTGAATGAAAGGAGCTGGCATCTCACTCTCTTTGAATCTTCTTTATCATGCTAAGAGGAGCAGGAAAAAGCAAAAAATTTCAGAATTGCACCTTGCAATGCGGAGAAATTACTGTTTGTGCATTTACAATATTCATTGATTTTTGCCATTGAAAAACATGTTATTCATATACCAGAAATGTTTGAAGCTACTGACTGAATGAAAGGAGCTGGCACCTCACTCTCTTTGAATCTTCTTTATCATGCTAAGAGGAGCGGGAAAAAGCAAAAAATTTCAGAATTGCACCTTGCAATGCGGAGAAATTACTGTTTGTGCATTTATAATATTCAATGATTTTTGCCATTGAAAAACGTCCAGAAATGATTGAAGCTACTGACTGAACGAAAGGAGCTGGCATCTCACTCTCTTTGAATCTTCTTTATCATGCTAAGAGGAGCAGGAAAAAGCAAAAAATTTCAGAATTGCACCTTGCAATGCGGAGAAATTACTGTTTGTGCATTTACAATATTCATTGATTTTTGCCATTGAAAAACATCCAGAAATGATTGAAGCTACTGACTGAATGAAAGGAGCTGGCATCTCACTCTCTTTGAATCTTCTTTATCATGCTAAGAGGAGCAGGAAAAAGCAAAAAATTTCAGAATTGCACCTTGCAATGCGGAGAAATTACTGTTTGTGCATTTACAATATTCATTGATTTTTGCCATTGAAAAACATCATGTTATTCATATACCAGAAATGTTTGAAGCTACTGACTGAATGAAAGGAGCTGACATCTCACTCTCTTTGAATCTTCTTTATCATGCTAAGAGGAGCAGGAAAAATCAAAAAATTTCAGAATTGCACCTTGCAATGCGGAGAAATTGCTGTTTGTGCATTTACAATATTCATTGATTTTTGCCATTGAAAAACGTCCAGAAATGATTGAAGCTACTGACTGAATGAAAGGAGCTGGCATCTCACTCTCTTTGAATCTTCTTATCATGCTAAGAGGAGCAGGAAAAAGCAAAAAATTTCAGAATTGCACCTTGCAATGCGGAGAAATTACTGTTTGTGCATTTACAATATTCATTGATTTTTGCCATTGAAAAACATCATGTTATTCATATACCAGAAATGTTTGAAGCTACTGACTGAATGAAAGGAGCTGGCTTCTCACTCTCTTTGAATCTTCTTTATCATGCTAAGAGGAGCAGGAAAAAGCAAAAAATTTCAGAATTGCACCTTGCAATGCGGAGAAATTACTGTTTGTGCATTTACAATATTCATTGATTTTTGCCATTGAAAAACATGTTATTCATATACCAGAAATGTTTGAAGCTACTGACTGAATGAAAGGAGCTGGCACCTCACTCTCTTTGAATCTTCTTTATCATGCTAAGAGGAGCAGGAAAAAGCAAAAAATTTCAGAATTGCACCTTGCAATGCGGAGAAATTACTGTTTGTGCATTTACAATATTCATTGATTTTTGCCATTGAAAAACATCATGTTATTCATATACCAGAAATGTTTGAAGCTACTGACTGAATGAAAGGAGCTGGCATCTCACTCTCTTTGAATCTTCTTTATCATGCTAAGAGGAGCAGGAAAAAGCAAAAAATTTCAGAATTGCACCTTGCAATGTGGAGAAATTACTGTTTGTGCATTTACAATATTCATTGATTTTTACCATTGAAAAACGTCCAGAAATGATTGAAGCTACTGACTGAATGAAAGTAGCTGGCATCTCACTCTCTTTGAATCTTCTTTATCATGCTAAGAGGAGCAGGAAAAAGCAAAAAATTTCAGACTTGCACCTTGCAATGCGGAGAAATTACTGTTTGTGCATTTACAATATTCATTGATTTTTGCCATTGAAAAACATCATGTTATTCATATACCAGAAATGATTGAAGCTACTGACTGAATGAAAGGAGCTGGCATCTCACTCTCTTTGAATCTTCTTTATCATGCTAAGAGGAGCAGGAAAAAGTAAAAAAAAATTCAGAATTGCACCTTGCAATGCGGAGAAATTACTGTTTGTGCATTTATAATATTCAATGATTTTTGCCATTGAAAAACGTCCAGAAATGATTGAAGCTACTGACTGAACGAAAGGAGCTGGCATCTCACTCTCTTTGAATCTTCTTTATCATGCTAAGAGGAGCAGGAAAAAGCAAAAAATTTCAGAATTGCACCTTGCAATGCGGAGAAATTACTGTTTGTGCATTTACAATATTCATTGATTTTTGCCATTGAAAAACATCATGTTATTCATATACCAGAAATGTTTGAAGCTACTGACTGAATGAAAGGAGCTGACATCTCACTCTCTTTGAATCTTCTTTATCATGCTAAGAGGAGCAGGAAAAAGCAAAAAATTTCAGAATTGCACCTTGCAATGCGGAGAAATTACTGTTTGTGCATTTACAATATTCATTGATTTTTGCCATTGAAAAACATCCAGAAATGATTGAAGCTACTGACTGAATGAAAGGAGCTGGCATCTCACTCTCTTTGAATCTTCTTTATCATGCTAAGAGGAGCAGGAAAAAGCAAAAAATTTCAGAATTGCACCTTGCAATGCGGAGAAATTACTGTTTGTGCATTTACAATATTCATTGATTTTTGCCATTGAAAAACATCATGTTATTCATATACCAGAAATGTTTGAAGCTACTGACTGAATGAAAGGAGCTGGCATCTCACTCTCTTTGAATCTTCTTTATCATGCTAAGAGGAGCAGGAAAAAGCAAAAAATTTCAGAATTGCACCTTGCAATGCGGAGAAATTACTGTTTGTGCATTTACAATATTCATTGATTTTTGCCATTGAAAAACGTCCAGAAATGATTGAAGGTACTGACTGAATGAAAGGAGCTGGCATCTCACTCTCTTTGAATCTTCTTTATCATGCTAAGAGGAGCAGGAAAAAGCAAAAAATTTCAGAATTGCACCTTGCAATGCGGAGAAATTACTGTTTGTGCATTTACAATATTCATTGGTTTTTGCCATTGAAAAACGTCCAGAAATGATTGAAGCTACTGACTGAATGAAAGGAGCTGGCATCTCACTCTCTTTGAATCTTCTTTATCATGCTAAGAGGAGCAGGAAAAAGCAAAAAATTTCAGAATTGCACCTTGCAATGCGGAGAAATTACAGTTTTTGCATTTACAATATTCATTGATTTTTGCCATTGAAAAACATCCAGAAATGATTGAAGCTACTGACTGAATGAAAGGAGCTGGCATCTCACTCTCTTTGAATCTTCTTTATCATGCTAAGAGGAGCAGGAAAAAGCAAAAAATTTCAGAATTGCACCTTGCAATGCGGAGAAATTACTGTTTGTGCATTTACAATATTCATTGATTTTTGCCATTGAAAAACATCATGTTATTCATATACCAGAAATGTTTGAAGCTACTGACTGAATGAAAGGAGCTGGCATCTCACTCTCTTTGAATCTTCTTTATCATGCTAAGAGGAGCAGGAAAAAGCAAAAAATTTCAGAATTGCACCTTGCAATGTGGAGAAATTACTGTTTGTGCATTTACAATATTCATTGATTTTTACCATTGAAAAACGTCCAGAAATGATTGAAGCTACTGACTGAATGAAAGTAGCTGGCATCTCACTCTCTTTGAATCTTCTTTATCATGCTAAGAGGAGTAGGAAAAAGCAAAAAATTTCAGACTTGCACCTTGCAATGCGGAGAAATTACTGTTTGTGCATTTACAATATTCATTGATTTTTGCCATTGAAAAACATCATGTTATTCATATACCAGAAATGTTTGAAGCTACTGACTGAATGAAAGGAGCTGGCATCTCACTCTCTTTGAATCTTCTTTATCATGCTAAGAGGAGCAGGAAAAAGCAAAAAATTTCAGAATTGCACCTTGCAATGCGGAGAAATTACTGTTTGTGCATTTACAATATTCATTGATTTTTGCCATTGAAAAACATCATGTTATTCATATGCCAGAAATGATTGAAGCTACTGACTGAATGAAAGGAGCTGGCATCTCACTCTCTTTGAATCTTCTTTATCATGCTAAGAGGAGCAGGAAAAAGTAAAAAATTTCAGAATTGCACCTTGCAATGCGGAGAAATTACTGTTTGTGCATTTATAATATTCAATGATTTTTGCCATTGAAAAACGTCCAGAAATGATTGAAGCTACTGACTGAACGAAAGGAGCTGGCATCTCACTCTCTTTGAATCTTCTTTATCATGCTAAGAGGAGCAGGAAAAAGCAAAAAATTTCAGAATTGCACCTTGCAATGCGGAGAAATTACTGTTTGTGCATTTATAATATTCAATGATTTTTGCCATTGAAAAACGTCCAGAAATGATTGAAGCTACTGACTGAACGAAAGGAGCTGGCATCTCACTCTCTTTGAATCTTCTTTATCATGCTAAGAGGAGCAGGAAAAAGCAAAAAATTTCAGAATTGCACCTTGCAATGCGGAGAAATTACTGTTTGTGCATTTACAATATTCATTGATTTTTGCCATTGAAAAACATCCAGAAATGATTGAAGCTACTGACTGAATGAAAGGAGCTGGCATCTCACTCTCTTTGAATCTTCTTTATCATGCTAAGAGGAGCAGGAAAAAGCAAAAAATTTCAGAATTGCACCTTGCAATGCGGAGAAATTACTGTTTGTGCATTTACAATATTCATTGATTTTTGCCATTGAAAAACATCATGTTATTCATATACCAGAAATGTTTGAAGCTACTGACTGAATGAAAGGAGCTGACATCTCACTCTCTTTGAATCTTCTTTATCATGCTAAGAGGAGCAGGAAAAAGCAAAAAATTTCAGAATTGCACCTTGCAATGCGGAGAAATTACTGTTTGTGCATTTACAATATTCATTGATTTTTGCCATTGAAAAACGTCCAGAAATGATTGAAGCTACTGACTGAATGAAAGGAGCTGGCATCTCACTCTCTTTGAATCTTCTTTATCATGCTAAGAGGAGCAGGAAAAAGCAAAAAATTTCAGAATTGCACCTTGCAATGCGGAGAAATTACTGTTTGTGCATTTACAATATTCATTGATTTTTGCCATTGAAAAACATGTTATTCATATACCAGAAATGTTTGAAGCTACTGACTGAATGAAAGGAGCTGGCACCTCACTCTCTTTGAATCTTCTTTATCATGCTAAGAGGAGCGGGAAAAAGCAAAAAATTTCAGAATTGCACCTTGCAATGCGGAGAAATTACTGTTTGTGCATTTATAATATTCAATGATTTTTGCCATTGAAAAACGTCCAGAAATGATTGAAGCTACTGACTGAACGAAAGGAGCTGGCATCTCACTCTCTTTGAATCTTCTTTATCATGCTAAGAGGAGCAGGAAAAAGCAAAAAATTTCAGAATTGCACCTTGCAATGCGGAGAAATTACTGTTTGTGCATTTACAATATTCATTGATTTTTGCCATTGAAAAACATCCAGAAATGATTGAAGCTACTGACTGAATGAAAGGAGCTGGCATCTCACTCTCTTTGAATCTTCTTTATCATGCTAAGAGGAGCAGGAAAAAGCAAAAAATTTCAGAATTGCACCTTGCAATGCGGAGAAATTACTGTTTGTGCATTTACAATATTCATTGATTTTTGCCATTGAAAAACATCATGTTATTCATATACCAGAAATGTTTGAAGCTACTGACTGAATGAAAGGAGCTGACATCTCACTCTCTTTGAATCTTCTTTATCATGCTAAGAGGAGCAGGAAAAATCAAAAAATTTCAGAATTGCACCTTGCAATGCGGAGAAATTGCTGTTTGTGCATTTACAATATTCATTGATTTTTGCCATTGAAAAACGTCCAGAAATGATTGAAGCTACTGACTGAATGAAAGGAGCTGGCATCTCACTCTCTTTGAATCTTCTTATCATGCTAAGAGGAGCAGGAAAAAGCAAAAAATTTCAGAATTGCACCTTGCAATGCGGAGAAATTACTGTTTGTGCATTTACAATATTCATTGATTTTTGCCATTGAAAAACATCATGTTATTCATATACCAGAAATGTTTGAAGCTACTGACTGAATGAAAGGAGCTGGCTTCTCACTCTCTTTGAATCTTCTTTATCATGCTAAGAGGAGCAGGAAAAAGCAAAAAATTTCAGAATTGCACCTTGCAATGCGGAGAAATTACTGTTTGTGCATTTACAATATTCATTGATTTTTGCCATTGAAAAACATCATGTTATTCATATACCAGAAATGTTTGAAGCTACTGACTGAATGAAAGGAGCTGGCATCTCACTCTCTTTGAATCTTCTTTATCATGCTAAGAGGAGCAGGAAAAAGCAAAAAATTTCAGAATTGCACCTTGCAATGTGGAGAAATTACTGTTTGTGCATTTACAATATTCATTGATTTTTACCATTGAAAAACGTCCAGAAATGATTGAAGCTACTGACTGAATGAAAGTAGCTGGCATCTCACTCTCTTTGAATCTTCTTTATCATGCTAAGAGGAGCAGGAAAAAGCAAAAAATTTCAGACTTGCACCTTGCAATGCGGAGAAATTACTGTTTGTGCATTTACAATATTCATTGATTTTTGCCATTGAAAAACATCATGTTATTCATATACCAGAAATGTTTGAAGCTACTGACTGAATGAAAGGAGCTGGCATCTCACTCTCTTTGAATCTTCTTTATCATGCTAAGAGGAGCAGGAAAAAGCAAAAAATTTCAGAATTGCACCTTGCAATGCGGAGAAATTACTGTTTGTGCATTTACAATATTCATTGATTTTTGCCATTGAAAAACATCATGTTATTCATATGCCAGAAATGATTGAAGCTACTGACTGAATGAAAGGAGCTGGCATCTCACTCTCTTTGAATCTTCTTTATCATGCTAAGAGGAGCAGGAAAAAGTAAAAAATTTCAGAATTGCACCTTGCAATGCGGAGAAATTACTGTTTGTGCATTTATAATATTCAATGATTTTTGCCATTGAAAAACGTCCAGAAATGATTGAAGCTACTGACTGAACGAAAGGAGCTGGCATCTCACTCTCTTTGAATCTTCTTTATCATGCTAAGAGGAGCAGGAAAAAGCAAAAAATTTCAGAATTGCACCTTGCAATGCGGAGAAATTACTGTTTGTGCATTTATAATATTCAATGATTTTTGCCATTGAAAAACGTCCAGAAATGATTGAAGCTACTGACTGAACGAAAGGAGCTGGCATCTCACTCTCTTTGAATCTTCTTTATCATGCTAAGAGGAGCAGGAAAAAGCAAAAAATTTCAGAATTGCACCTTGCAATGCGGAGAAATTACTGTTTGTGCATTTACAATATTCATTGATTTTTGCCATTGAAAAACATCCAGAAATGATTGAAGCTACTGACTGAATGAAAGGAGCTGGCATCTCACTCTCTTTGAATCTTCTTTATCATGCTAAGAGGAGCAGGAAAAAGCAAAAAATTTCAGAATTGCACCTTGCAATGCGGAGAAATTACTGTTTGTGCATTTACAATATTCATTGATTTTTGCCATTGAAAAACATCATGTTATTCATATACCAGAAATGTTTGAAGCTACTGACTGAATGAAAGGAGCTGACATCTCACTCTCTTTGAATCTTCTTTATCATGCTAAGAGGAGCAGGAAAAAGCAAAAAATTTCAGAATTGCACCTTGCAATGCGGAGAAATTACTGTTTGTGCATTTACAATATTCATTGATTTTTGCCATTGAAAAACGTCCAGAAATGATTGAAGCTACTGACTGAATGAAAGGAGCTGGCATCTCACTCTCTTTGAATCTTCTTTATCATGCTAAGAGGAGAAGGAAAAAGCAAAAAATTTCAGAATTGCACCTTGCAATGCGGAGAAATTACTGTTTGTGCATTTACAATATTCATTGATTTTTGCCATTGAAAAACATGTTATTCATATACCAGAAATGTTTGAAGCTACTGACTGAATGAAAGGAGCTGGCACCTCACTCTCTTTGAATCTTCTTTATCATGCTAAGAGGAGCGGGAAAAAGCAAAAAATTTCAGAATTGCACCTTGCAATGCGGAGAAATTACTGTTTGTGCATTTATAATATTCAATGATTTTTGCCATTGAAAAACGTCCAGAAATGATTGAAGCTACTGACTGAACGAAAGGAGCTGGCATCTCACTCTCTTTGAATCTTCTTTATCATGCTAAGAGGAGCAGGAAAAAGCAAAAAATTTCAGAATTGCACCTTGCAATGCGGAGAAATTACTGTTTGTGCATTTACAATATTCATTGATTTTTGCCATTGAAAAACATCCAGAAATGATTGAAGCTACTGACTGAATGAAAGGAGCTGGCATCTCACTCTCTTTGAATCTTCTTTATCATGCTAAGAGGAGCAGGAAAAAGCAAAAAATTTCAGAATTGCACCTTGCAATGCGGAGAAATTACTGTTTGTGCATTTACAATATTCATTGATTTTTGCCATTGAAAAACATCATGTTATTCATATACCAGAAATGTTTGAAGCTACTGACTGAATGAAAGGAGCTGACATCTCACTCTCTTTGAATCTTCTTTATCATGCTAAGAGGAGCAGGAAAAAGCAAAAAATTTCAGAATTGCACCTTGCAATGCGGAGAAATTGCTGTTTGTGCATTTACAATATTCATTGATTTTTGCCATTGAAAAACATCCAGAAATGATTGAAGCTACTGACTGAATGAAAGGAGCTGGCATCTCACTCTCTTTGAATCTTCTTATCATGCTAAGAGGAGCAGATAAAAGCAAAAAATTTCAGAATTGCACCTTGCAATGCGGAGAAATTACTGTTTGTGCATTTACAATATTCATTGATTTTTGCCATTGAAAAACATGTTATTCATATACCAGAAATGTTTGAAGCTACTGACTGAATGAAAGGAGCTGGCACCTCACTCTCTTTGAATCTTCTTTATCATGCTAAGAGGAGCGGGAAAAAGCAAAAAATTTCAGAATTGCACCTTGCAATGCGGAGAAATTACTGTTTGTGCATTTACAATATTCATTGATTTTTGCCATTGAAAAACGTCCAGAAATGATTGAAGGTACTGACTGAATGAAAGGAGCTGGCATCTCACTCTCTTTGAATCTTCTTTATCATGCTAAGAGGAGCAGGAAAAAGCAAAAAATTTCAGAATTGCACCTTGCAATGCGGAGAAATTACTGTTTGTGCATTTACAATATTCATTGGTTTTTGCCATTGAAAAACGTCCAGAAATGATTGAAGCTACTGACTGAATGAAAGGAGCTGGCATCTCACTCTCTTTGAATCTTCTTTATCATGCTAAGAGGAGCAGGAAAAAGCAAAAAATTTCAGAATTGCACCTTGCAATGCGGAGAAATTACTGTTTGTGCATTTACAATATTCATTGATTTTTGCCATTGAAAAACATCCAGAAATGATTGAAGCTACTGACTGAATGAAAGGAGCTGGCATCTCACTCTCTTTGAATCTTCTTTATCATGCTAAGAGGAGCAGGAAAAAGCAAAAAATTTCAGAATTGCACCTTGCAATGCGGAGAAATTACTGTTTGTGCATTTACAATATTCATTGATTTTTGCCATTGAAAAACATCATGTTATTCATATACCAGAAATGTTTGAAGCTACTGACTGAATGAAAGGAGCTGGCATCTCACTCTCTTTGAATCTTCTTTATCATGCTAAGAGGAGCAGGAAAAAGCAAAAAATTTCAGAATTGCACCTTGCAATGCGGAGAAATTACTGTTTGTGCATTTATAATATTCAATGATTTTTGCCATTGAAAAACGTCCAGAAATGATTGAAGCTACTGACTGAACGAAAGGAGCTGGCATCTCACTCTCTTTGAATCTTCTTTATCATGCTAAGAGGAGCAGGAAAAAGCAAAAAATTTCAGAATTGCACCTTGCAGTGCGGAGAAATTACTGTTTGTGCATTTATAATATTCAATGATTTTTGCCATTGAAAAACGTCCAGAAATGATTGAAGCTACTGACTGAACGAAAGGAGCTGGCATCTCACTCTCTTTGAATCTTCTTTATCATGCTAAGAGGAGCAGGAAAAAGCAAAAAATTTCAGAATTGCACCTTGCAATGCGGAGAAATTACTGTTTGTGCATTTACAATATTCATTGATTTTTGCCATTGAAAAACATCATGTTATTCATATACCAGAAATGTTTGAAGCTACTGACTGAATGAAAGGAGCTGACATCTCACTCTCTTTGAATCTTCTTTATCATGCTAAGAGGAGCAGGAAAAAGCAAAAAATTTCAGAATTGCACCTTGCAATGCGGAGAAATTACTGTTTGTGCATTTACAATATTCATTGATTTTTGCCATTGAAAAACGTCCAGAAATGATTGAAGCTACTGACTGAATGAAAGGAGCTGGCATCTCACTCTCTTTGAATCTTCTTTATCATGCTAAGAGGAGCAGGAAAAAGCAAAAAATTTCAGAATTGCACCTTGCAATGCGGAGAAATTACTGTTTGTGCATTTACAATATTCATTGATTTTTGCCATTGAAAAACATGTTATTCATATACCAGAAATGTTTGAAGCTACTGACTGAATGAAAGGAGCTGGCACCTCACTCTCTTTGAATCTTCTTTATCATGCTAAGAGGAGCGGGAAAAAGCAAAAAATTTCAGAATTGCACCTTGCAATGCGGAGAAATTACTGTTTGTGCATTTATAATATTCAATGATTTTTGCCATTGAAAAACGTCCAGAAATGATTGAAGCTACTGACTGAACGAAAGGAGCTGGCATCTCACTCTCTTTGAATCTTCTTTATCATGCTAAGAGGAGCAGGAAAAAGCAAAAAATTTCAGAATTGCACCTTGCAATGCGGAGAAATTACTGTTTGTGCATTTACAATATTCATTGATTTTTGCCATTGAAAAACATCCAGAAATGATTGAAGCTACTGACTGAATGAAAGGAGCTGGCATCTCACTCTCTTTGAATCTTCTTTATCATGCTAAGAGGAGCAGGAAAAAGCAAAAAATTTCAGAATTGCACCTTGCAATGCGGAGAAATTACTGTTTGTGCATTTACAATATTCATTGATTTTTGCCATTGAAAAACATCATGTTATTCATATACCAGAAATGTTTGAAGCTACTGACTGAATGAAAGGAGCTGACATCTCACTCTCTTTGAATCTTCTTTATCATGCTAAGAGGAGCAGGAAAAAGCAAAAAATTTCAGAATTGCACCTTGCAATGCGGAGAAATTGCTGTTTGTGCATTTACAATATTCATTGATTTTTGCCATTGAAAAACGTCCAGAAATGATTGAAGCTACTGACTGAATGAAAGGAGCTGGCATCTCACTCTCTTTGAATCTTCTTATCATGCTAAGAGGAGCAGGAAAAAGCAAAAAATTTCAGAATTGCACCTTGCAATGCGGAGAAATTACTGTTTGTGCATTTACAATATTCATTGATTTTTGCCATTGAAAAACATGTTATTCATATACCAGAAATGTTTGAAGCTACTGACTGAATGAAAGGAGCTGGCACCTCACTCTCTTTGAATCTTCTTTATCATGCTAAGAGGAGCGGGAAAAAGCAAAAAATTTCAGAATTGCACCTTGCAATGCGGAGAAATTACTGTTTGTGCATTTACAATATTCATTGATTTTTGCCATTGAAAAACGTCCAGAAATGATTGAAGGTACTGACTGAATGAAAGGAGCTGGCATCTCACTCTCTTTGAATCTTCTTTATCATGCTAAGAGGAGCAGGAAAAAGCAAAAAATTTCAGAATTGCACCTTGCAATGCGGAGAAATTACTGTTTGTGCATTTACAATATTCATTGATTTTTGCCATTGAAAAACATCATGTTATTCATATACCAGAAATGTTTGAAGCTACTGACTGAATGAAAGGAGCTGGCATCTCACTCTCTTTGAATCTTCTTTATCATGCTAAGAGGAGCAGGAAAAAGCAAAAAATTTCAGAATTGCACCTTGCAATGTGGAGAAATTACTGTTTGTGCATTTACAATATTCATTGATTTTTACCATTGAAAAACGTCCAGAAATGATTGAAGCTACTGACTGAATGAAAGTAGCTGGCATCTCACTCTCTTTGAATCTTCTTTATCATGCTAAGAGGAGCAGGAAAAAGCAAAAAATTTCAGACTTGCACCTTGCAATGCGGAGAAATTACTGTTTGTGCATTTACAATATTCATTGATTTTTGCCATTGAAAAACGTCCAGAAATGATTGAAGGTACTGACTGAATGAAAGGAGCTGGCATCTCACTCTCTTTGAATCTTCTTTATCATGCTAAGAGGAGCAGGAAAAAGCAAAAAATTTCAGAATTGCACCTTGCAATGCGGAGAAATTACTGTTTGTGCATTTACAATATTCATTGATTTTTGCCACTGAAAAACGTCCAGAAATGATTGAAGCTACTGACTGAATGAAAGGAGCTGGCATCTCACTCTCTTTGAATCTTCTTTATCATGCTAAGAGGAGCAGGAAAAAGCAAAAAATTTCAGAATTGCACCTTGCAATGCGGAGAAATTACAGTTTGTGCATTTACAATATTCATTGATTTTTGCCATTGAAAAACATCCAGAAATGATTGAACCTACTGACTGAATGAAAGGAGCTGGCATCTCACTCTCTTTGAATCTTCTTTATCATGCTAAGAGGAGCAGGAAAAATCAAAAAATTTCAGAATTGCACCTTGCAATGCGGAGAAATTACTGTTTGTGCATTTACAATATTCATTGATTTTTGCCATTGAAAAACATGTTATTCATATACCAGAAATGTTTGAAGCTACTGACTGAATGAAAGGAGCTGGCACCTCACTCTCTTTGAATCTTCTTTATCATGCTAAGAGGAGCGGGAAAAAGCAAAAACTTTCAGAATTGCACCTTGCAATGCGGAGAAATTACTGTTTGTGCATTTACAATATTCATTGATTTTTGCCATTGAAAAACGTCCAGAAATGATTGAAGCTACTGACTGAATGAAAGGAGCTGGCATCTCACTCTCTTTGAATCTTCTTTATCATGCTAAGAGGAGCAGGAAAAAGCAATAAATTTCAGAATTGCACCTTGCAATGCGGAGAAATTACTGTTTGTGCATTTACAATATTCATTGATTTTTGCCATTGAAAAACGTCCAGAAATGATTGAAGCTACTGACTGAATGAAAGGAGCTGGCATCTCACTCTCTTTGAATCTTCTTTATCATGCTAAGAGGAGCAGGAAAAAGCAAAAAATTTCAGAATTGCACCTTGCAATGCGGAGAAATTACAGTTTGTGCATTTACAATATTCATTGATTTTTGCCATTGAAAAACATCCAGAAATGATTGAAGCTACTGACTGAATGAAAGGAGCTGGCATCTCACTCTCTTTGAATCTTCTTTATCATGCTAAGAGGAGCAGGAAAAAGCAAAAAATTTCAGAATTGCACCTTGCAATGCGGAGAAATTACTGTTTGTGCATTTACAATATTCATTGATTTTTGCCATTGAAAAACATCATGTTATTCATATACCAGAAATGTTTGAAGCTACTGACTGAATGAAAGGAGCTGGCATCTCACTCTCTTTGAATCTTCTTTATCATGCTAAGAGGAGCAGGAAAAAGCAAAAAATTTCAGAATTGCACCTTGCAATGTGGAGAAATTACTGTTTGTGCATTTACAATATTCATTGATTTTTACCATTGAAAAACGTCCAGAAATGATTGAAGCTACTGACTGAATGAAAGTAGCTGGCATCTCACTCTCTTTGAATCTTCTTTATCATGCTAAGAGGAGCAGGAAAAAGCAAAAAATTTCAGACTTGCACCTTGCAATGCGGAGAAATTACTGTTTGTGCATTTACAATATTCATTGATTTTTGCCATTGAAAAACGTCCAGAAATGATTGAAGGTACTGACTGAATGAAAGGAGCTGGCATCTCACTCTCTTTGAATCTTCTTTATCATGCTAAGAGGAGCAGGAAAAAGCAAAAAATTTCAGAATTGCACCTTGCAATGCGGAGAAATTACTGTTTGTGCATTTACAATATTCATTGATTTTTGCCACTGAAAAACGTCCAGAAATGATTGAAGCTACTGACTGAATGAAAGGAGCTGGCATCTCACTCTCTTTGAATCTTCTTTATCATGCTAAGAGGAGCAGGAAAAAGCAAAAAATTTCAGAATTGCACCTTGCAATGCGGAGAAATTACAGTTTGTGCATTTACAATATTCATTGATTTTTGCCATTGAAAAACATCCAGAAATGATTGAAGCTACTGACTGAATGAAAGGAGCTGGCATCTCACTCTCTTTGAATCTTCTTTATCATGCTAAGAGGAGCAGGAAAAAGCAAAAAATTTCAGAATTGCACCTTGCAATGCGGAGAAATTACTGTTTGTGCATTTACAATATTCATTGATTTTTGCCATTGAAAAACATCATGTTATTCATATACCAGAAATGTTTGAAGCTACTGACTGAATGAAAGGAGCTGGCATCTCACTCTCTTTGAATCTTCTTTATCATGCTAAGAGGAGCAGGAAAAAGCAAAAAATTTCAGAATTGCACCTTGCAATGCGGAGAAATTACTGTTTGTGCATTTACAATATTCATTGATTTTTGCCATTGAAAAACATCATGTTATTCATATACCAGAAATGTTTGAAGCTACTGACTGAATGAAAGGAGCTGGCATCTCACTCTCTTTGAATCTTCTTTATCATGCTAAGAGGAGCAGGAAAAAGCAAAAAATTTCAGAATTGCACCTTGCAATGCGGAGAAATTACTGTTTGTGCATTTACAATATTCATTGATTTTTGCCATTGAAAAACATCATGTTATTCATATATCAGAAATGTTTGAAGCTACTGACTGAATGAAAGGAGCTGGCATCTCACTCTCTTTGAATCTTCTTTATCATGCTAAGAGGAGCAGGAAAAAGCAAAAAATTTCAGAATTGCACCTTGCAATTCGGAGAAATTACTGTTTGTGCATTTACAATATTCATTGATTTTTGCCATTGAAAAACGTCCAGAAATGATTGAAGCTACTGACTGAATGAAAGGAGCTGGCATCTCACTCTCTTTGAATCTTCTTTATCATGCTAAGAGGAGCAGGAAAAATCAAAAAATTTCAGAATTGCACCTTGCAATGCGGAGAAATTACTGTTTGTGCATTTACAATATTCATTGATTTTTGCCATTGAAAAACATGTTATTCATATACCAGAAATGTTTGAAGCTACTGACTGAATGAAAGGAGCTGGCACCTCACTCTCTTTGAATCTTCTTTATCATGCTAAGAGGAGCGGGAAAAAGCAAAAAATTTCAGAATTGCACCTTGCAATGCGGAGAAATTACTGTTTGTGCATTTACAATATTCATTGATTTTTGCCATTGAAAAACGTCCAGAAATGATTGAAGGTACTGACTGAATGAAAGGAGCTGGCATCTCACTCTCTTTGAATCTTCTTTATCATGCTAAGAGGAGCAGGAAAAAGCAAAAAATTTCAGAATTGCACCTTGCAATGCGGAGAAATTACTGTTTGTGCATTTACAATATTCATTGATTTTTGCCACTGAAAAACGTCCAGAAATGATTGAAGCTACTGACTGAATGAAAGGAGCTGGCATCTCACTCTCTTTGAATCTTCTTTATCATGCTAAGAGGAGCAGGAAAAAGCAAAAAATTTCAGAATTGCACCTTGCAATGCGGAGAAATTACAGTTTGTGCATTTACAATATTCATTGATTTTTGCCATTGAAAAACATCCAGAAATGATTGAACCTACTGACTGAATGAAAGGAGCTGGCATCTCACTCTCTTTGAATCTTCTTTATCATGCTAAGAGGAGCAGGAAAAATCAAAAAATTTCAGAATTGCACCTTGCAATGCGGAGAAATTACTGTTTGTGCATTTACAATATTCATTGATTTTTGCCATTGAAAAACATGTTATTCATATACCAGAAATGTTTGAAGCTACTGACTGAATGAAAGGAGCTGGCACCTCACTCTCTTTGAATCTTCTTTATCATGCTAAGAGGAGCGGGAAAAAGCAAAAACTTTCAGAATTGCACCTTGCAATGCGGAGAAATTACTGTTTGTGCATTTACAATATTCATTGATTTTTGCCATTGAAAAACGTCCAGAAATGATTGAAGCTACTGACTGAATGAAAGGAGCTGGCATCTCACTCTCTTTGAATCTTCTTTATCATGCTAAGAGGAGCAGGAAAAAGCAATAAATTTCAGAATTGCACCTTGCAATGCGGAGAAATTACTGTTTGTGCATTTACAATATTCATTGATTTTTGCCATTGAAAAACATCCAGAAATGATTGAAGCTACTGACTGAATGAAAGGAGCTGGCATCTCACTCTCTTTGAATCTTCTTTATCATGCTAAGAGGAGCAGGAAAAAGCAAAAAATTTCAGAATTGCACCTTGCAATGCGGAGAAATTACTGTTTGTGCATTTACAATATTCATTGATTTTTGCCATTGAAAAACATCATGTTATTCATATACCAGAAATGTTTGAAGCTACTGACTGAATGAAAGGAGCTGGCATCTCACTCTCTTTGAATCTTCTTTATCATGCTAAGAGGAGCAGGAAAAAGCAAAAAATTTCAGAATTGCACCTTGCAATGCGGAGAAATTACTGTTTGTGCATTTACAATATTCATTGATTTTTGCCATTGAAAAACGTCCAGAAATGATTGAAGCTACTGACTGAATGAAAGGAGCTGGCATCTCACTCTCTTTGAATCTTGTTTATCATGCTAAGAGGAGCAGGAAAAAGCAAAAAATTTCAGAAATGCACCTTGCAATGCGGAGAAATTGCTGTTTGTGCATTTACAATATTCATTGATTTTTGCCATTGAAAAACGTCCAGAAATGATTGAAGCTACTGACTGAATGAAAGGAGCTGGCATCTCACTCTCTTTGAATCTTCTTATCATGCTAAGAGGAGCAGGAAAAAGCAAAAAATTTCAGAATTGCACCTTGCAATGCGGAGAAATTACTGTTTGTGCATTTACAATATTCATTGATTTTTGCCATTGAAAAACATGTTATTCATATACCAGAAATGTTTGAAGCTACTGACTGAATGAAAGGAGCTGGCACCTCACTCTCTTTGAATCTTCTTTATCATGCTAAGAGGAGCGGGAAAAAGCAAAAAATTTCAGAATTGCACCTTGCAATGCGGAGAAATTACTGTTTGTGCATTTACAATATTCATTGATTTTTGCCATTGAAAAACGTCCAGAAATGATTGAAGGTACTGACTGAATGAAAGGAGCTGGCATCTCACTCTCTTTGAATCTTCTTTATCATGCTAAGAGGAGCAGGAAAAAGCAAAAAATTTCAGAATTGCACCTTGCAATGCGGAGAAATTACTGTTTGTGCATTTACAATATTCATTGATTTTTGCCATTGAAAAACATCATGTTATTCATATACCAGAAATGTTTGAAGCTACTGACTGAATGAAAGGAGCTGGCATCTCACTCTCTTTGAATCTTCTTTATCATGCTAAGAGGAGCAGGAAAAAGCAAAAAATTTCAGAATTGCACCTTGCAATGTGGAGAAATTACTGTTTGTGCATTTACAATATTCATTGATTTTTACCATTGAAAAACGTCCAGAAATGATTGAAGCTACTGACTGAATGAAAGTAGCTGGCATCTCACTCTCTTTGAATCTTCTTTATCATGCTAAGAGGAGCAGGAAAAAGCAAAAAATTTCAGACTTGCACCTTGCAATGCGGAGAAATTACTGTTTGTGCATTTACAATATTCATTGATTTTTGCCATTGAAAAACGTCCAGAAATGATTGAAGGTACTGACTGAATGAAAGGAGCTGGCATCTCACTCTCTTTGAATCTTCTTTATCATGCTAAGAGGAGCAGGAAAAAGCAAAAAATTTCAGAATTGCACCTTGCAATGCGGAGAAATTACAGTTTGTGCATTTACAATATTCATTGATTTTTGCCATTGAAAAACATCCAGAAATGATTGAACCTACTGACTGAATGAAAGGAGCTGGCATCTCACTCTCTTTGAATCTTCTTTATCATGCTAAGAGGAGCAGGAAAAATCAAAAAATTTCAGAATTGCACCTTGCAATGCGGAGAAATTACTGTTTGTGCATTTACAATATTCATTGATTTTTGCCATTGAAAAACATGTTATTCATATACCAGAAATGTTTGAAGCTACTGACTGAATGAAAGGAGCTGGCACCTCACTCTCTTTGAATCTTCTTTATCATGCTAAGAGGAGCGGGAAAAAGCAAAAACTTTCAGAATTGCACCTTGCAATGCGGAGAAATTACTGTTTGTGCATTTACAATATTCATTGATTTTTGCCATTGAAAAACGTCCAGAAATGATTGAAGCTACTGACTGAATGAAAGGAGCTGGCATCTCACTCTCTTTGAATCTTCTTTATCATGCTAAGAGGAGCAGGAAAAAGCAATAAATTTCAGAATTGCACCTTGCAATGCGGAGAAATTACTGTTTGTGCATTTACAATATTCATTGATTTTTGCCATTGAAAAACGTCCAGAAATGATTGAAGCTACTGACTGAATGAAAGGAGCTGGCATCTCACTCTCTTTGAATCTTCTTTATCATGCTAAGAGGAGCAGGAAAAAGCAAAAAATTTCAGAATTGCACCTTGCAATGCGGAGAAATTACAGTTTGTGCATTTACAATATTCATTGATTTTTGCCATTGAAAAACATCCAGAAATGATTGAAGCTACTGACTGAATGAAAGGAGCTGGCATCTCACTCTCTTTGAATCTTCTTTATCATGCTAAGAGGAGCAGGAAAAAGCAAAAAATTTCAGAATTGCACCTTGCAATGCGGAGAAATTACTGTTTGTGCATTTACAATATTCATTGATTTTTGCCATTGAAAAACATCATGTTATTCATATACCAGAAATGTTTGAAGCTACTGACTGAATGAAAGGAGCTGGCATCTCACTCTCTTTGAATCTTCTTTATCATGCTAAGAGGAGCAGGAAAAAGCAAAAAATTTCAGAATTGCACCTTGCAATGTGGAGAAATTACTGTTTGTGCATTTACAATATTCATTGATTTTTACCATTGAAAAACGTCCAGAAATGATTGAAGCTACTGACTGAATGAAAGTAGCTGGCATCTCACTCTCTTTGAATCTTCTTTATCATGCTAAGAGGAGCAGGAAAAAGCAAAAAATTTCAGACTTGCACCTTGCAATGCGGAGAAATTACTGTTTGTGCATTTACAATATTCATTGATTTTTGCCATTGAAAAACGTCCAGAAATGATTGAAGGTACTGACTGAATGAAAGGAGCTGGCATCTCACTCTCTTTGAATCTTCTTTATCATGCTAAGAGGAGCAGGAAAAAGCAAAAAATTTCAGAATTGCACCTTGCAATGCGGAGAAATTACTGTTTGTGCATTTACAATATTCATTGATTTTTGCCACTGAAAAACGTCCAGAAATGATTGAAGCTACTGACTGAATGAAAGGAGCTGGCATCTCACTCTCTTTGAATCTTCTTTATCATGCTAAGAGGAGCAGGAAAAAGCAAAAAATTTCAGAATTGCACCTTGCAATGCGGAGAAATTACAGCTTGTGCATTTACAATATTCATTGATTTTTGCCATTGAAAAACATCCAGAAATGATTGAAGCTACTGACTGAATGAAAGGAGCTGGCATCTCACTCTCTTTGAATCTTCTTTATCATGCTAAGAGGAGCAGGAAAAAGCAAAAAATTTCAGAATTGCACCTTGCAATGCGGAGAAATTACTGTTTGTGCATTTACAATATTCATTGATTTTTGCCATTGAAAAACATCATGTTATTCATATACCAGAAATGTTTGAAGCTACTGACTGAATGAAAGGAGCTGGCATCTCACTCTCTTTGAATCTTCTTTATCATGCTAAGAGGAGCAGGAAAAAGCAAAAAATTTCAGAATTGCACCTTGCAATGTGGAGAAATTACTGTTTGTGCATTTACAATATTCATTGATTTTTACCATTGAAAAACGTCCAGAAATGATAGAAGCTACTGACTGAATGAAAGTAGCTGGCATCTCACTCTCTTTGAATCTTCTTTATCATGCTAAGAGGAGCAGGAAAAAGCAAAAAATTTCAGACTTGCACCTTGCAATGCGGAAAAATTACTGTTTGTGCATTTACAATATTCATTGATTTTTGCCATTGAAAAACATCATGTTATTCATATACCAGAAATGTTTGAAGCTACTGACTGAATGAAAGGAGCTGGCATCTCACTCTCTTTGAATCTTCTTTATCATGCTAAGAGGAGCAGGAAAAAGCAAAAAATTTCAGAATTGCACCTTGCAATGCGGAGAAATTACTGTTTGTGCATTTACAATATTCATTGATTTTTGCCATTGAAAAACATCATGTTATTCATATATCAGAAATGTTTGAAGCTACTGACTGAATGAAAGGAGCTGGCATCTCACTCTCTTTGAATCTTCTTTATCATGCTAAGAGGAGCAGGAAAAAGCAAAAAATTTCAGAATTGCACCTTGCAATTCGGAGAAATTACTGTTTGTGCATTTACAATATTCATTGATTTTTGCCATTGAAAAACGTCCAGAAATGATTGAAGCTACTGACTGAATGAAAGGAGCTGGCATCTCACTCTCTTTGAATCTTCTTTATCATGCTAAGAGGAGCAGGAAAAATCAAAAAATTTCAGAATTGCACCTTGCAATGCGGAGAAATTACTGTTTGTGCATTTACAATATTCATTGATTTTTGCCATTGAAAAACATGTTATTCATATACCAGAAATGTTTGAAGCTACTAACTGAATGAAAGGAGCTGGCACCTCACTCTCTTTGAATCTTCTTTATCATGCTAAGAGGAGCGGGAAAAAGCAAAAAATTTCAGAATTGCACCTTGCAATGCGGAGAAATTACTGTTTGTGCATTTACAATATTCATTGATTTTTGCCATTGAAAAACGTCCAGAAATGATTGAAGGTACTGACTAAATGAAAGGAGCTGGCATCTCACTCTCTTTGAATCTTCTTTATCATGCTAAGAGGAGCAGGAAAAAGCAAAAAATTTCAGAATTGCACCTTGCAATGCGGAGAAATTACTGTTTGTGCATTTACAATATTCATTGATTTTTGCCATTGAAAAACGTCCAGAAATGATTGAAGCTACTGACTGAATGAAAGGAGCTGGCATCTCACTCTCTTTGAATCTTCTTTATCATGCTAAGAGGAGCAGGAAAAAGCAAAAAATTTCAGAATTGCACCTTGCAATACGGAGAAATTACAGTTTGTGCATTTACAATATTCATTGATTTTTGCCATTGAAAAACATCCAGAAATGATTGAAGCTACTGACTGAATGAAAGGAGCTGGCATCTCACTCTCTTTGAATCTTCTTTATCATGCTAAGAGGAGCAGGAAAAAGCAAAAAATTTCAGACTTGCACCTTGCAATGCGGAGAAATTACTGTTTGTGCATTTACAATATTCATTGATTTTTGCCATTGAAAAACATCATGTTATTCATATACCAGAAATGTTTGAAGCTACTGACTGAATGAAAGGAGCTGGCATCTCACTCTCTTTGAATCTTCTTTATCATGCTAAGAGGAGCAGGAAAAAGCAAAAAATTTCAGAATTGCACCTTGCAATGCGGAGAAATTACTGTTTGTGCATTTACAATATTCATTGATTTTTGCCATTGAAAAACGTCCAGAAATGATTGAAGCTACTGACTGAATGAAAGGAGCTGGCATCTCACTCTCTTTGAATCTTGTTTATCATGCTAAGAGGAGCAGGAAAAAGCAAAAAATTTCAGAAATGCACCTTGCAATGCGGAGAAATTACTGTTTGTGCATTTACAATATTCATTGATTTTTGCCATTGAAAAACGTCCAGAAATGATTGAAGCTACTGACTGAATGAAAGGAGCTGGCATCTCACTCTCTTTGAATCTTCTTTATCATGCTAAGAGGAGCAGGAAAAAGCAAAAAATTTCAGAATTGCACCTTGCAATGCGGAGAAATTACTGTTTGTGCATTTACAATATTCATTGATTTTTGCCATTGAAAAACATCATGTTATTCATATACCAGAAATGATTGAAGCTACTGACTGAATGAAAGGAGCTGGCATCTCACTCTCTTTGAATCTTCTTTATCATGCTAAGAGGAGCAGGAAAAAGTAAAAAATTTCAGAATTGTACCTTGCAATGCGGAGAAATTACTGTTTGTGCATTTATAATATTCAATGATTTTTGCCATTGAAAAACGTCCAGAAATGATTGAAGCTACTGACTGAACGAAAGGAGCTGGCATCTCACTCTCTTTGAATCTTCTTTATCATGCTAAGAGGAGCAGGAAAAAGCAAAAAATTTCAGAATTGCACCTTGCAATGCGGAGAAATTACTGTTTGTGCATTTACAATATTCATTGATTTTTGCCATTGAAAAACGTCCAGAAATGATTGAAGCTACTGACTGAATGAAAGGAGCTGGCATCTCACTCTCTTTGAATCTTCTTTATCATGCTAAGAGGAGCAGGAAAAAGCAAAAAATTTCAGAATTGCACCTTGCAATGCGGAGAAATTACTGTTTGTGCATTTACAATATTCATTGATTTTTGCCATTGAAAAACATCATGTTATTCATATACCAGAAATGTTTGAAGCTACTGACTGAATGAAAGGAGCTGACATCTCACTCTCTTTGAATCTTCTTTATCATGCTAAGAGGAGCAGGAAAAAGCAAAAAATTTCAGAATTGCACCTTGCAATGCGGAGAAATTACTGTTTGTGCATTTACAATATTCATTGATTTTTGCCATTGAAAAACGTCCAGAAATGATTGAAGCTACTGACTGAATGAAAGGAGCTGGCATCTCACTCTCTTTGAATCTTCTTTATCATGCTAAGAGGAGCAGGAAAAAGCAAAAAATTTCAGAATTGCACCTTGCAATGCGGAGAAATTACTGTTTGTGCATTTACAATATTCATTGATTTTTGCCATTGAAAAACATCATGTTATTCATATACCAGAAATGTTTGAAGCTACTGACTGAATGAAAGGAGCTGGCATCTCACTCTCTTTGAATCTTCTTTATCATGCTAAGAGGAGCAGGAAAAAGCAAAAAATTTCAGAATTGCACCTTGCAATGTGGAGAAATTACTGTTTGTGCATTTACAATATTCATTGATTTTTGCCATTGAAAAACATCATGTTATTCATATACCAGAAATGTTTGAAGCTACTGACTGAATGAAAGGAGCTGGCATCTCACTCTCTTTGAATCTTCTTTATCATGCTAAGAGGAGCAGGAAAAAGCAAAAAATTTCAGAATTGCACCTTGCAATGTGGAGAAATTACTGTTTGTGCATTTACAATATTCATTGATTTTTACCATTGAAAAACGTCCAGAAATGATTGAAGCTACTGACTGAATGAAAGTAGCTGGCATCTCACTCTCTTTGAATCTTCTTTATCATGCTAAGAGGAGCAGGAAAAAGCAAAAAATTTCAGACTTGCACCTTGCAATGCGGAGAAATTACTGTTTGTGCATTTACAATATTCATTGATTTTTACCATTGAAAAACGTCCAGAAATGATTGAAGCTACTGACTGAATGAAAGTAGCTGGCATCTCACTCCCTTTGAATCTTCTTTATCATGCTAAGAGGAGCAGGAAAAAGCAAAAAATTTCAGACTTGCACCTTGCAATGCGGAGAAATTACTGTTTGTGCATTTACAATATTCATTGATTTTTGCCATTGAAAAACATCATGTTATTCATATACCAGAAATGTTTGAAGCTACTGACTGAATGAAAGGAGCTGGCATCTCACTCTCTTTGAATCTTCTTTATCATGCTAAGAGGAGCAGGAAAAAGCAAAAAATTTCAGAATTGCACCTTGCAATGTGGAGAAATTACTGTTTGTGCATTTACAATATTCATTGATTTTTGCCATTGAAAAACATCATGTTATTCATATACCAGAAATGTTTGAAGCTACTGACTGAATGAAAGGAGCTGGCATCTCACTCTCTTTGAATCTTCTTTATCATGCTAAGAGGAGCAGGAAAAAGCAAAAAATTTCAGAATTGCACCTTGCAATGTGGAGAAATTGCTGTTTGTGCATTTACAATATTCATTGATTTTTGCCATTGAAAAACGTCCAGAAATGATTGAAGCTACTGACTGAATGAAAGGAGCTGGCATCTCACTCTCTTTGAATCTTCTTTATCATGCTAAGAGGAGCAGGAAAAAGCAAAAAATTTCAGAATTGCACCTTGCAATGCGGAGAAATTACTGTTTGTGCATTTACAATATTCATTGATTTTTGCCATTGAAAAACATCATGTTATTCATATACCAGAAATGTTTGAAGCTACTGACTGAATGAAAGGAGCTGACATCTCACTCTCTTTGAATCTTCTTTATCATGCTAAGAGGAGCAGGAAAAAGCAAAAAATTTCAGAATTGCACCTTGCAATGCGGAGAAATTACTGTTTGTGCATTTACAATATTCATTGATTTTTGCCATTGAAAAACGTCCAGAAATGATTGAAGCTACTGACTGAATGAAAGGAGCTGGCATCTCACTCTCTTTGAATCTTCTTTATCATGCTAAGAGGAGCAGGAAAAAGCAAAAAATTTCAGAATTGCACCTTGCAATGCGGAGAAATTACTGTTTGTGCATTTACAATATTCATTGATTTTTGCCATTGAAAAACATCATGTTATTCATATACCAGAAATGTTTGAAGCTACTGACTGAATGAAAGGAGCTGGCATCTCACTCTCTTTGAATCTTCTTTATCATGCTAAGAGGAGCAGGAAAAAGCAAAAAATTTCAGAATTGCACCTTGCAATGTGGAGAAATTACTGTTTGTGCATTTACAATATTCATTGATTTTTGCCATTGAAAAACATCATGTTATTCATATACCAGAAATGTTTGAAGCTACTGACTGAATGAAAGGAGCTGGCATCTCACTCTCTTTGAATCTTCTTTATCATGCTAAGAGGAGCAGGAAAAAGCAAAAAATTTCAGAATTGCACCTTGCAATGTGGAGAAATAACTGTTTGTGCATTTACAATATTCATTGATTTTTACCATTGAAAAACGTCCAGAAATGATTGAAGCTACTGACTGAATGAAAGTAGCTGGCATCTCACTCTCTTTGAATCTTCTTTATCATGCTAAGAGGAGCAGGAAAAAGCAAAAAATTTCAGACTTGCACCTTGCAATGCGGAGAAATTACTGTTTGTGCATTTACAATATTCATTGATTTTTGCCATTGAAAAACATCATGTTATTCATATACCAGAAATGTTTGAAGCTACTGACTGAATGAAAGGAGCTGGCATCTCACTCTCTTTGAATCTTCTTTATCATGCTAAGAGGAGCAGGAAAAAGCAAAAAATTTCAGAATTGCACCTTGCAATGTGGAGAAATTACTGTTTGTGCATTTACAATATTCATTGATTTTTACCATTGAAAAACGTCCAGAAATGATTGAAGCTACTGACTGAATGAAAGTAGCTGGCATCTCACTCTCTTTGAATCTTCTTTATCATGCTAAGAGGAGCAGGAAAAAGCAAAAAATTTCAGACTTGCACCTTGCAATGCGGAGAAATTACTGTTTGTGCATTTACAATATTCATTGATTTTTGCCATTGAAAAACATCATGTTATTCATATACCAGAAATGTTTGAAGCTACTGACTGAATCAAAGGAGCTGGCATCTCACTCTCTTTGAATCTTCTTTATCATGCTAAGAGGAGCAGGAAAAAGCAAAAAATTTCAGAATTGCACCTTGCAATGCGGAGAAATTACTGTTTGTGCATTTACAATATTCATTGATTTTTGCCATTGAAAAACGTCCAGAAATGATTGAAGCTACTGACTGAATGAAAGGAGCTGGCATCTCACTCTCTTTGAATCTTCTTTATCATGCTAAGAGGAGCAGGAAAAAGCAAAAAATTTCAGAATTGCACCTTGCAATGCGGAGAAATTACTGTTTGTGCATATACAATATTCATTGATTTTTGCCATTGAAAAACGTCCAGAAATGATTGAAGCTACTGATTGAATGAAAGGAGCTGGCATCTCACTCTCTTTGAATCTTCTTTATCATGCTAAGAGGAGCAGGAAAAAGCAAAAAATTTCAGAATTGCACCTTGCAATGCGGAGAAATTACTGTTTGTGCATTTACAATATTCATTGATTTTTGCCATTGAAAAACATGTTATTCATATACCAGAAATGTTTGAAGCTACTGACTGAATGAAAGGAGCTGGCACCTCACTCTCTTTGAATCTTCTTTATCATGCTAAGAGGAGCGGGAAAAAGCAAAAAATTTCAGAATTGCACCTTGCAATGCGGAGAAATTACTGTTTGTGCATTTACAATATTCATTGATTTTTGCCATTGAAAAACGTCCAGAAATGATTGAAGGTACTGACTGAATGAAAGGAGCTGGCATCTCACTCTCTTTGAATCTTCTTTATCATGCTAAGAGGAGCAGGAAAAAGCAAAAAATTTCAGAATTGCACCTTGCAATGCGGAGAAATTACTGTTTGTGCATTTACAATATTCATTGATTTTTGCCATTGAAAAACGTCCAGAAATGATTGAAGCTACTGACTGAATGAAAGGAGCTGGCATCTCACTCTCTTTGAATCTTCTTTATCATGCTAAGAGGAGCAGGAAAAAGCAAAAAATTTCAGAATTGCACCTTGCAATGCGGAGAAATTACTGTTTGTGCATTTACAATATTCATTGATTTTTGCCATTGAAAAACATCATGTTATTCATATACCAGAAATGTTTGAAGCTACTGACTGAATGAAAGGAGTTGGCATCTCACTCTCTTTGAATCTTCTTTATCATGCTAAGAGGAGCAGGAAAAAGCAAAAAATTTCAGAATTGCACCTTGCAATGCTGAGAAATTACTGTTTGTGCATTTACAATATTCATTGATTTTTGCCATTGAAAAACGTCCAGAAATGATTGAAGCTACTGACTGAATGAAAGGAGCTGGCATCTCACTCTCTTTGAATCTTCTTTATCATGCTAAGAGGAGCAGGAAAAAGCAAAAAATTTCAGAATTGCACCTTGCAATGCGGAGAAATTACTGTTTGTGCATTTACAATATTCATTGATTTTTGCCATTGAAAAACGTCCAGAAATGATTGAAGCTACTGACTGAATGAAAGGAGCTGGCATCTCACTCTCTTTGAATCTTCTTTATCATGCTAAGAGGAGCAGGAAAAAGCAAAAAATTTCAGAATTGCACCTTGCAATGCGGAGAAATTACTGTTTGTGCATTTACAATATTCATTGATTTTTGCCATTGAAAAACATCATGTTATTCATATACCAGAAATGTTTGAAGCTACTGACTGAATGAAAGGAGCTGACATCTCACTCTCTTTGAATCTTCTTTATCATGCTAAGAGGAGCAGGAAAAAGCAAAAAATTTCAGAATTGCACCTTGCAATGCGGAGAAATTACTGTTTGTGCATTTACAATATTCATTGATTTTTGCCATTGAAAAACGTCCAGAAATGATTGAAGCTACTGACTGAATGAAAGGAGCTGGCATCTCACTCTCTTTGAATCTTCTTTATCATGCTAAGAGGAGCAGGAAAAAGCAAAAAATTTCAGAATTGCACCTTGCAATGCGGAGAAATTACTGTTTGTGCATTTACAATATTCATTGATTTTTGCCATTGAAAAACATCATGTTATTCATATACCAGAAATGTTTGAAGCTACTGACTGAATGAAAGGAGCTGGCATCTCACTCTCTTTGAATCTTCTTTATCATGCTAAGAGGAGCAGGAAAAAGCAAAAAATTTCAGAATTGCACCTTGCAATGTGGAGAAATTACTGTTTGTGCATTTACAATATTCATTGATTTTTGCCATTGAAAAACATCATGTTATTCATATACCAGAAATGTTTGAAGCTACTGACTGAATGAAAGGAGCTGGCATCTCACTCTCTTTGAATCTTCTTTATCATGCTAAGAGGAGCAGGAAAAAGCAAAAAATTTCAGAATTGCACCTTGCAATGTGGAGAAATTACTGTTTGTGCATTTACAATATTCATTGATTTTTACCATTGAAAAATGTCCAGAAATGATTGAAGCTACTGACTGAATGAAAGTAGCTGGCATCTCACTCTCTTTGAATCTTCTTTATCATGCTAAGAGGAGCAGGAAAAAGCAAAAAATTTCAGACTTGCACCTTGCAATGCGGAGAAATTACTGTTTGTGCATTTACAATATTCATTGATTTTTGCCATTGAAAAACATCATGTTATTCATATACCAGAAATGTTTGAAGCTACTGACTGAATGAAAGGAGCTGGCATCTCACTCTCTTTGAATCTTCTTTATCATGCTAAGAGGAGCAGGAAAAAGCAAAAAATTTCAGAATTGCACCTTGCAATGTGGAGAAATTACTGTTTGTGCATTTACAATATTCATTGATTTTTACCATTGAAAAACGTCCAGAAATGATTGAAGCTACTGACTGAATGAAAGTAGCTGGCATCTCACTCTCTTTGAATCTTCTTTATCATGCTAAGAGGAGCAGGAAAAAGCAAAAAATTTCAGACTTGCACCTTGCAATGCGGAGAAATTACTGTTTGTGCATTTACAATATTCATTGATTTTTGCCATTGAAAAACATCATGTTATTCATATACCAGAAATGTTTGAAGCTACTGACTGAATCAAAGGAGCTGGCATCTCACTCTCTTTGAATCTTTATCATGCTAAGAGGAGCAGGAAAAAGCAAAAAATTTCAGAATTGCACCTTGCAATGCGGAGAAATTACTGTTTGTGCATTTACAATATTCATTGATTTTTGCCATTGAAAAACGTCCAGAAATGATTGAAGCTACTGACTGAATGAAAGGAGCTGGCATCTCACTCTCTTTGAATCTTCTTTATCATGCTAAGAGGAGCAGGAAAAAGCAAAAAATTTCAGAATTCCACCTTGCAATGCGGAGAAATTACTGTTTGTGCATTTACAATATTCATTGATTTTGCCATTGAAAAACATCATGTTATTCATATACCAGAAATGTTTGAAGCTACTGACTGAATCAAAGGAGCTGGCATCTCACTCTCTTTGAATCTTCTTTATCATGCTAAGAGGAGCAGGAAAAAGCAAAAAATTTCAGAATTGCACCTTGCAATGCGGAGAAATTACTGTTTGTGCATTTACAATATTCATTGATTTTTGCCATTGAAAAACGTCCAGAAATGATTGAAGCTACTGACTGAATGAAAGGAGCTGGCATCTCACTCTCTTTGAATCTTCTTTATCATGCTAAGAGGAGCAGGAAAAAGCAAAAAATTTCAGAATTGCACCTTGCAATGCGGAGAAATTACTGTTTGTGCATATACAATATTCATTGATTTTTGCCATTGAAAAACGTCCAGAAATGATTGAAGCTACTGATTGAATGAAAGGAGCTGGCATCTCACTCTCTTTGAATCTTCTTTATCATGCTAAGAGGAGCAGGAAAAAGCAAAAAATTTCAGAATTGCACCTTGCAATGCGGAGAAATTACTGTTTGTGCATTTACAATATTCATTGATTTTTGCCATTGAAAAACATGTTATTCATATACCAGAAATGTTTGAAGCTACTGACTGAATGAAAGGAGCTGGCACCTCACTCTCTTTGAATCTTCTTTATCATGCTAAGAGGAGCGGGAAAAAGCAAAAAATTTCAGAATTGCACCTTGCAATGCGGAGAAATTACTGTTTGTGCATTTACAATATTCATTGATTTTTGCCATTGAAAAACGTCCAGAAATGATTGAAGGTACTGACTGAATGAAAGGAGCTGGCATCTCACTCTCTTTGAATCTTCTTTATCATGCTAAGAGGAGCAGGAAAAAGCAAAAAATTTCAGAATTGCACCTTGCAATGCGGAGAAATTACTGTTTGTGCATTTACAATATTCATTGATTTTTGAAAATTGAAAAACGTCCAGAAATGATTGAAGCTACTGACTGAATGAAAGGAGCTGGCATCTCACTCTCTTTGAATCTTCTTTATCATGCTAAGAGGAGCAGGAAAAAGCAAAAAATTTCAGAATTGCACCTTGCAATGCGGAGAAATTACTGTTTGTGCATTTACAATATTCATTGATTTTTGCCATTGAAAAACATCATGTTATTCATATACCAGAAATGTTTGAAGCTACTGACTGAATGAAAGGAGTTGGCATCTCACTCTCTTTGAATCTTCTTTATCATGCTAAGAGGAGCAGGAAAAAGCAAAAAATTTCAGAATTGCACCTTGCAATGCGGAGAAATTACTGTTTGTGCATTTACAATATTCATTGATTTTTGCCATTGAAAAACGTCCAGAAATGATTGAAGCTACTGACTGAATGAAAGGAGCTGGCATCTCACTCTCTTTGAATCTTCTTTATCATGCTAAGAGGAGCAGGAAAAAGCAAAAAATTTCAGAATTGCACCTTGCAATGCGGAGAAATTGCTGTTTGTGCATTTACAATATTCATTGATTTTTGCCATTGAAAAACGTCAAGAAATGATTGAAGCTACTGACTGAATGAAAGGAGCTGGCATCTCACTCTCTTTGAATCTTCTTTATCATGCTAAGAGGAGCAGGAAAAAGCAAAAAATTTCAGAATTGCACCTTGCAATGCGGAGAAATTACTGTTTGTGCATTTACAATATTCATTGATTTTTGCCATTGAAAAACATCATGTTATTCATATACCAGAAATGTTTGAAGCTACTGACTGAATGAAAGGAGCTGACATCTCACTCTCTTTGAATCTTCTTTATCATGCTAAGAGGAGCAGGAAAAAGCAAAAAATTTCAGAATTGCACCTTGCAATGCGGAGAAATTACTGTTTGTGCATTTACAATATTCATTGATTTTTGCCATTGAAAAACGTCCAGAAATGATTGAAGCTACTGACTGAATGAAAGGAGCTGGCATCTCACTCTCTTTGAATCTTCTTTATCATGCTAAGAGGAGCAGGAAAAAGCAAAAAATTTCAGAATTTCACCTTGCAATGCGGAGAAATTACTGTTTGTGCATTTACAATATTCATTGATTTTTGCCATTGAAAAACATCATGTTATTCATATACCAGAAATGTTTGAAGCTACTGACTGAATGAAAGGAGCTGGCATCTCACTCTCTTTGAATCTTCTTTATCATGCTAAGAGGAGCAGGAAAAAGCAAAAAATTTCAGAATTGCACCTTGCAATGTGGAGAAATTACTGTTTGTGCATTTACAATATTCATTGATTTTTGCCATTGAAAAACATCATGTTATTCATATACCAGAAATGTTTGAAGCTACTGACTGAATGAAAGGAGCTGGCATCTCACTCTCTTTGAATCTTCTTTATCATGCTAAGAGGAGCAGGAAAAAGCAAAAAATTTCAGAATTGCACCTTGCAATGTGGAGAAATTACTGTTTGTGCATTTACAATATTCATTGATTTTTACCATTGAAAAACGTCCAGAAATGATTGAAGCTACTGACTGAATGAAAGTAGCTGGCATCTCACTCTCTTTGAATCTTCTTTATCATGCTAAGAGGAGCAGGAAAAAGCAAAAAATTTCAGACTTGCACCTTGCAATGCGGAGAAATTACTGTTTGTGCATTTACAATATTCATTGATTTTTGCCATTGAAAAACATCATGTTATTCATATACCAGAAATGTTTGAAGCTACTGACTGAATGAAAGGAGCTGGCATCTCACTCTCTTTGAATCTTCTTTATCATGCTAAGAGGAGCAGGAAAAAGCAAAAAATTTCAGAATTGCACCTTGCAATGTGGAGAAATTACTGTTTGTGCATTTACAATATTCATTGATTTTTACCATTGAAAAACGTCCAGAAATGATTGAAGCTACTGACTGAATGAAAGTAGCTGGCATCTCACTCTCTTTGAATCTTCTTTATCATGCTAAGAGGAGCAGGAAAAAGCAAAAAATTTCAGACTTGCACCTTGCAATGCGGAGAAATTACTGTTTGTGCATTTACAATATTCATTGATTTTTGCCATTGAAAAACATCATGTTATTCATATACCAGAAATGTTTGAAGCTACTGACTGAATCAAAGGAGCTGGCATCTCACTCTCTTTGAATCTTCTTTATCATGCTAAGAGGAGCAGGAAAAAGCAAAAAATTTCAGAATTGCACCTTGCAATGCGGAGAAATTACTGTTTGTGCATTTACAATATTCATTGATTTTTGCCATTGAAAAACATCATGTTATTCATATACCAGAAATGTTTGAAGCTACTGACTGAATGAAAGGAGCTGACATCTCACTCTCTTTGAATCTTCTTTATCATGCTAAGAGGAGCAGGAAAAAGCAAAAAATTTCAGAATTGCACCTTGCAATGCGGAGAAATTACTGTTTGTGCATTTACAATATTCATTGATTTTTGCCATTGAAAAACGTCCAGAAATGATTGAAGCTACTGACTGAATGAAAGGAGCTGGCATCTCACTCTCTTTGAATCTTCTTTATCATGCTAAGAGGAGCAGGAAAAAGCAAAAAATTTCAGAATTGCACCTTGCAATGCGGAGAAATTACTGTTTGTGCATTTACAATATTCATTGATTTTTGCCATTGAAAAACATCATGTTATTCATATACCAGAAATGTTTGAAGCTACTGACTGAATGAAAGGAGCTGACATCTCACTCTCTTTGAATCTTCTTTATCATGCTAAGAGGAGCAGGAAAAAGCAAAAAATTTCAGAATTGCACCTTGCAATGTGGAGAAATTACTGTTTGTGCATTTACAATATTCATTGATTTTTGCCATTGAAAAACATCATGTTATTCATATACCAGAAATGTTTGAAGCTACTGACTGAATGAAAGGAGCTGGCATCTCACTCTCTTTGAATCTTCTTTATCATGCTAAGAGGAGCAGGAAAAAGCAAAAAATTTCAGAATTGCACCTTGCAATGTGGAGAAATAACTGTTTGTGCATTTACAATATTCATTGATTTTTACCATTGAAAAACGTCCAGAAATGATTGAAGCTACTGACTGAATGAAAGTAGCTGGCATCTCACTCTCTTTGAATCTTCTTTATCATGCTAAGAGGAGCAGGAAAAAGCAAAAAAATTCAGACTTGCACCTTGCAATGCGGAGAAATTACTGTTTGTGCATTTACAATATTCATTGATTTTTGCCATTGAAAAACATCATGTTATTCATATACCAGAAATGTTTGAAGCTACTGACTGAATGAAAGGAGCTGGCATCTCACTCTCTTTGAATCTTCTTTATCATGCTAAGAGGAGCAGGAAAAAGCAAAAAATTTCAGAATTGCACCTTGCAATGTGGAGAAATTACTGTTTGTGCATTTACAATATTCATTGATTTTTACCATTGAAAAACGTCCAGAAATGATTGAAGCTACTGACTGAATGAAAGTAGCTGGCATCTCACTCTCTTTGAATCTTCTTTATCATGCTAAGAGGAGCAGGAAAAAGCAAAAAATTTCAGACTTGCACCTTGCAATGCGGAGAAATTACTGTTTGTGCATTTACAATATTCATTGATTTTTGCCATTGAAAAACATCATGTTATTCATATACCAGAAATGTTTGAAGCTACTGACTGAATCAAAGGAGCTGGCATCTCACTCTCTTTGAATCTTCTTTATCATGCTAAGAGGAGCAGGAAAAAGCAAAAAATTTCAGAATTGCACCTTGCAATGCGGAGAAATTACTGTTTGTGCATTTACAATATTCATTGATTTTTGCCATTGAAAAACGTCCAGAAATGATTGAAGCTACTGACTGAATGAAAGGAGCTGGCATCTCACTCTCTTTGAATCTTCTTTATCATGCTAAGAGGAGCAGGAAAAAGCAAAAAATTTCAGAATTGCACCTTGCAATGCGGAGAAATTACTGTTTGTGCATATACAATATTCATTGATTTTTGCCATTGAAAAACGTCCAGAAATGATTGAAGCTACTGATTGAATGAAAGGAGCTGGCATCTCACTCTCTTTGAATCTTCTTTATCATGCTAAGAGGAGCAGGAAAAAGCAAAAAATTTCAGAATTGCACCTTGCAATGCGGAGAAATTACTGTTTGTGCATTTACAATATTCATTGATTTTTGCCATTGAAAAACATGTTATTCATATACCAGAAATGTTTGAAGCTACTGACTGAATGAAAGGAGCTGGCACCTCACTCTCTTTGAATCTTCTTTATCATGCTAAGAGGAGCGGGAAAAAGCAAAAAATTTCAGAATTGCACCTTGCAATGCGGAGAAATTACTGTTTGTGCATTTACAATATTCATTGATTTTTGCCATTGAAAAAGTCCAGAAATGATTGAAGGTACTGACTGAATGAAAGGAGCTGGCATCTCACTCTCTTTGAATCTTCTTTATCATGCTAAGAGGAGCAGGAAAAAGCAAAAAATTTCAGAATTGCACCTTGCAATGCGGAGAAATTACTGTTTGTGCATTTACAATATTCATTGATTTTTGCCATTGAAAAACGTCCAGAAATGATTGAAGCTACTGACTGAATGAAAGGAGCTGGCATCTCACTCTCTTTGAATCTTCTTTATCATGCTAAGAGGAGCAGGAAAAAGCAAAAAATTTCAGAATTGCACCTTGCAATGCGGAGAAATTACTGTTTGTGCATTTACAATATTCATTGATTTTTGCCATTGAAAAACATCATGTTATTCATATACCAGAAATGTTTGAAGCTACTGACTGAATGAAAGGAGTTGGAATCTCACTCTCTTTGAATCTTCTTTATCATGCTAAGAGGAGCAGGAAAAAGCAAAAAATTTCAGAATTGCACCTTGCAATGCTGAGAAATTACTGTTTGTGCATTTACAATATTCATTGATTTTTGCCATTGAAAAACGTCCAGAAATGATTGAAGCTACTGACTGAATGAAAGGAGCTGGCATCTCACTCTCTTTGAATCTTCTTTATCATGCTAAGAGGAGCAGGAAAAAGCAAAAAATTTCAGAATTGCACCTTGCAATGCGGAGAAATTACTGTTTGTGCATTTACAATATTCATTGATTTTTGCCATTGAAAAACGTCCAGAAATGATTGAAGCTACTGACTGAATGAAAGGAGCTGGCATCTCACTCTCTTTGAATCTTCTTTATCATGCTAAGAGGAGCAGGAAAAAGCAAAAAATTTCAGAATTGCACCTTGCAATGCGGAGAAATTACTGTTTGTGCATTTACAATATTCATTGATTTTTGCCATTGAAAAACATCATGTTATTCATATACCAGAAATGTTTGAAGCTACTGACTGAATGAAAGGAGCTGACATCTCACTCTCTTTGAATCTTCTTTATCATGCTAAGAGGAGCAGGAAAAAGCAAAAAATTTCAGAATTGCACCTTGCAATGCGGAGAAATTACTGTTTGTGCATTTACAATATTCATTGATTTTTGCCATTGAAAAACGTCCAGAAATGATTGAAGCTACTGACTGAATGAAAGGAGCTGGCATCTCACTCTCTTTGAATCTTCTTTATCATGCTAAGAGGAGCAGGAAAAAGCAAAAAATTTCATAATTGCACCTTGCAATGCGGAGAAATTACTGTTTGTGCATTTACAATATTCATTGATTTTTGCCATTGAAAAACATCATGTTATTCATATACCAGAAATGTTTGAAGCTACTGACTGAATGAAAGGAGCTGGCATCTCACTCTCTTTGAATCTTCTTTATCATGCTAAGAGGAGCAGGAAAAAGCAAAAAATTTCAGAATTGCACCTTGCAATGTGGAGAAATTACTGTTTGTGCATTTACAATATTCATTGATTTTTGCCATTGAAAAACATCATGTTATTCATATACCAGAAATGTTTGAAGCTACTGACTGAATGAAAGGAGCTGGCATCTCACTCTCTTTGAATCTTCTTTATCATGCTAAGAGGAGCAGGAAAAAGCAAAAAATTTCAGAATTGCACCTTGCAATGTGGAGAAATTACTGTTTGTGCATTTACAATATTCATTGATTTTTACCATTGAAAAACGTCCAGAAATGATTGAAGCTACTGACTGAATGAAAGTAGCTGGCATCTCACTCTCTTTGAATCTTCTTTATCATGCTAAGAGGAGCAGGAAAAAGCAAAAAATTTCAGACTTGCACCTTGCAATGCGGAGAAATTACTGTTTGTGCATTTACAATATTCATTGATTTTTGCCATTGAAAAACATCATGTTATTCATATACCAGAAATGTTTGAAGCTACTGACTGAATGAAAGGAGCTGGCATCTCACTCTCTTTGAATCTTCTTTATCATGCTAAGAGGAGCAGGAAAAAGCAAAAAATTTCAGAATTGCACCTTGCAATGTGGAGAAATTACTGTTTGTGCATTTACAATATTCATTGATTTTTACCATTGAAAAACGTCCAGAAATGATTGAAGCTACTGACTGAATGAAAGTAGCTGGCATCTCACTCTCTTTGAATCTTCTTTATCATGCTAAGAGGAGCAGGAAAAAGCAAAAAATTTCAGACTTGCACCTTGCAATGCGGAGAAATTACTGTTTGTGCATTTACAATATTCATTGATTTTTGCCATTGAAAAACATCATGTTATTCATATACCAGAAATGTTTGAAGCTACTGACTGAATCAAAGGAGCTGGCATCTCACTCTCTTTGAATCTTTATCATGCTAAGAGGAGCAGGAAAAAGCAAAAAATTTCAGAATTGCACCTTGCAATGCGGAGAAATTACTGTTTGTGCATTTACAATATTCATTGATTTTTGCCATTGAAAAACGTCCAGAAATGATTGAAGCTACTGACTGAATGAAAGGAGCTGGCATCTCACTCTCTTTGAATCTTCTTTATCATGCTAAGAGGAGCAGGAAAAAGCAAAAAATTTCAGAATTGCACCTTGCAATGCGGAGAAATTACTGTTTGTGCATTTACAATATTCATTGATTTTGCCATTGAAAAACATCATGTTATTCATATACCAGAAATGTTTGAAGCTACTGACTGAATCAAAGGAGCTGGCATCTCACTCTCTTTGAATCTTCTTTATCATGCTAAGAGGAGCAGGAAAAAGCAAAAAATTTCAGAATTGCACCTTGCAATGCGGAGAAATTACTGTTTGTGCATTTACAATATTCATTGATTTTTGCCATTGAAAAACGTCCAGAAATGATTGAAGCTACTGACTGAATGAAAGGAGCTGGCATCTCACTCTCTTTGAATCTTCTTTATCATGCTAAGAGGAGCAGGAAAAAGCAAAAAATTTCAGAATTGCACCTTGCAATGCGGAGAAATTACTGTTTGTGCATATACAATATTCATTGATTTTTGCCATTGAAAAACATCCAGAAATGATTGAAGCTACTGATTGAATGAAAGGAGCTGGCATCTCACTCTCTTTGAATCTTCTTTATCATGCTAAGAGGAGCAGGAAAAAGCAAAAAATTTCAGAATTGCACCTTGCAATGCGGAGAAATTACTGTTTGTGCATTTACAATATTCATTGATTTTTGCCATTGAAAAACATGTTATTCATATACCAGAAATGTTTGAAGCTACTGACTGAATGAAAGGAGCTGGCACCTCACTCTCTTTGAATCTTCTTTATCATGCTAAGAGGAGCGGGAAAAAGCAAAAAATTTCAGAATTGCACCTTGCAATGCGGAGAAATTACTGTTTGTGCATTTACAATATTCATTGATTTTTGCCATTGAAAAACGTCCAGAAATGATTGAAGGTACTGACTGAATGAAAGGAGCTGGCATCTCACTCTCTTTGAATCTTCTTTATCATGCTAAGAGGAGCAGGAAAAAGCAAAAAATTTCAGAATTGCACCTTGCAATGCGGAGAAATTACTGTTTGTGCATTTACAATATTCATTGATTTTTGAAAATTGAAAAACGTCCAGAAATGATTGAAGCTACTGACTGAATGAAAGGAGCTGGCATCTCACTCTCTTTGAATCTTCTTTATCATGCTAAGAGGAGCAGGAAAAAGCAAAAAATTTCAGAATTGCACCTTGCAATGCGGAGAAATTACTGTTTGTGCATTTACAATATTCATTGATTTTTGCCATTGAAAAACGTCCAGAAATGATTGAAGCTACTGACTGAATGAAAGGAGCTGGCATCTCACTCTCTTTGAATCTTCTTTATCATGCTAAGAGGAGCAGGAAAAAGCAAAAAATTTCAGAATTGCACCTTGCAATGCGGAGAAATTACTGTTTGTGCATTTACAATATTCATTGATTTTTGCCATTGAAAAACGTCCAGAAATGATTGAAGCTACTGACTGAATGAAAGGAGCTGGCATCTCACTCTCTTTGAATCTTCTTTATCATGCTAAGAGGAGCAGGAAAAAGCAAAAAATTTCAGAATTGCACCTTGCAATGCGGAGAAATTACTGTTTGTGCATTTACAATATTCATTGATTTTTGCCATTGAAAAACATCATGTTATTCATATACCAGAAATGTTTGAAGCTACTGACTGAATGAAAGGAGCTGACATCTCACTCTCTTTGAATCTTCTTTATCATGCTAAGAGGAGCAGGAAAAAGCAAAAAATTTCAGAATTGCACCTTGCAATGCGGAGAAATTACTGTTTGTGCATTTACAATATTCATTGATTTTTGCCATTGAAAAACGTCCAGAAATGATTGAAGCTACTGACTGAATGAAAGGAGCTGGCATCTCACTCTCTTTGAATCTTCTTTATCATGCTAAGAGGAGCAGGAAAAAGCAAAAAATTTCAGAATTGCACCTTGCAATGCGGAGAAATTACTGTTTGTGCATTTACAATATTCATTGATTTTTGCCATTGAAAAACATCATGTTATTCATATACCAGAAATGTTTGAAGCTACTGACTGAATGAAAGGAGCTGGCATCTCACTCTCTTTGAATCTTCTTTATCATGCTAAGAGGAGCAGGAAAAAGCAAAAAATTTCAGAATTGCACCTTGCAATGTGGAGAAATTACTGTTTGTGCATTTACAATATTCATTGATTTTTGCCATTGAAAAACATCATGTTATTCATATACCAGAAATGTTTGAAGCTACTGACTGAATGAAAGGAGCTGGCATCTCACTCTCTTTGAATCTTCTTTATCATGCTAAGAGGAGCAGGAAAAAGCAAAAAATTTCAGAATTGCACCTTGCAATGTGGAGAAATTACTGTTTGTGCATTTACAATATTCATTGATTTTTACCATTGAAAAACGTCCAGAAATGATTGAAGCTACTGACTGAATGAAAGTAGCTGGCATCTCACTCTCTTTGAATCTTCTTTATCATGCTAAGAGGAGCAGGAAAAAGCAAAAAATTTCAGACTTGCACCTTGCAATGCGGAGAAATTACTGTTTGTGCATTTACAATATTCATTGATTTTTGCCATTGAAAAACATCATGTTATTCATATACCAGAAATGTTTGAAGCTACTGACTGAATGAAAGGAGCTGGCATCTCACTCTCTTTGAATCTTCTTTATCATGCTAAGAGGAGCAGGAAAAAGCAAAAAATTTCAGAATTGCACCTTGCAATGTGGAGAAATTACTGTTTGTGCATTTACAATATTCATTGATTTTTACCATTGAAAAACGTCCAGAAATGATTGAAGCTACTGACTGAATGAAAGTAGCTGGCATCTCACTCTCTTTGAATCTTCTTTATCATGCTAAGAGGAGCAGGAAAAAGCAAAAAATTTCAGACTTGCACCTTGCAATGCGGAGAAATTACTGTTTGTGCATTTACAATATTCATTGATTTTTGCCATTGAAAAACATCATGTTATTCATATACCAGAAATGTTTGAAGCTACTGACTGAATCAAAGGAGCTGGCATCTCACTCTCTTTGAATCTTTATCATGCTAAGAGGAGCAGGAAAAAGCAAAAAATTTCAGAATTGCACCTTGCAATGCGGAGAAATTACTGTTTGTGCATTTACAATATTCATTGATTTTTGCCATTGAAAAACGTCCAGAAATGATTGAAGCTACTGACTGAATGAAAGGAGCTGGCATCTCACTCTCTTTGAATCTTCTTTATCATGCTAAGAGGAGCAGGAAAAAGCAAAAAATTTCAGAATTGCACCTTGCAATGCGGAGAAATTACTGTTTGTGCATTTACAATATTCATTGATTTTTGCCATTGAAAAACGTCCAGAAATGATTGAAGCTACTGACTGAATGAAAGGAGCTGGCATCTCACTCTCTTTGAATCTTCTTTATCATGCTAAGAGGAGCAGGAAAAAGCAAAAAATTTCAGAATTGCACCTTGCAATGCGGAGAAATTACTGTTTGTGCATTTACAATATTCATTGATTTTTGCCATTGAAAAACATCATGTTATTCATATACCAGAAATGTTTGAAGCTACTGACTGAATGAAAGGAGCTGACATCTCACTCTCTTTGAATCTTCTTTATCATGCTAAGAGGAGCAGGAAAAAGCAAAAAATTTCAGAATTGCACCTTGCAATGCGGAGAAATTACTGTTTGTGCATTTACAATATTCATTGATTTTTGCCATTGAAAAACGTCCAGAAATGATTGAAGCTACTGACTGAATGAAAGGAGCTGGCATCTCACTCTCTTTGAATCTTCTTTATCATGCTAAGAGGAGCAGGAAAAAGCAAAAAATTTCAGAATTGCACCTTGCAATGCGGAGAAATTACTGTTTGTGCATTTACAATATTCATTGATTTTTGCCATTGAAAAACATCATGTTATTCATATACCAGAAATGTTTGAAGCTACTGACTGAATGAAAGGAGCTGGCATCTCACTCTCTTTGAATCTTCTTTATCATGCTAAGAGGAGCAGGAAAAAGCAAAAAATTTCAGAATTGCACCTTGCAATGTGGAGAAATTACTGTTTGTGCATTTACAATATTCATTGATTTTTGCCATTGAAAAACATCATGTTATTCATATACCAGAAATGTTTGAAGCTACTGACTGAATGAAAGGAGCTGGCATCTCACTCTCTTTGAATCTTCTTTATCATGCTAAGAGGAGCAGGAAAAAGCAAAAAATTTCAGAATTGCACCTTGCAATGTGGAGAAATTACTGTTTGTGCATTTACAATATTCATTGATTTTTACCATTGAAAAACGTCCAGAAATGATTGAAGCTACTGACTGAATGAAAGTAGCTGGCATCTCACTCTCTTTGAATCTTCTTTATCATGCTAAGAGGAGCAGGAAAAAGCAAAAAATTTCAGACTTGCACCTTGCAATGCGGAGAAATTACTGTTTGTGCATTTACAATATTCATTGATTTTTGCCATTGAAAAACATCATGTTATTCATATACCAGAAATGTTTGAAGCTACTGACTGAATGAAAGGAGCTGGCATCTCACTCTCTTTGAATCTTCTTTATCATGCTAAGAGGAGCAGGAAAAAGCAAAAAATTTCAGAATTGCACCTTGCAATGTGGAGAAATTACTGTTTGTGCCTTTACAATATTCATTGATTTTTACCATTGAAAAACGTCCAGAAATGATTGAAGCTACTGACTGAATGAAAGTAGCTGGCATCTCACTCTCTTTGAATCTTCTTTATCATGCTAAGAGGAGCAGGAAAAAGCAAAAAATTTCAGACTTGCACCTTGCAATGCGGAGAAATTACTGTTTGTGCATTTACAATATTCATTGATTTTTGCCATTGAAAAACATCATGTTATTCATATACCAGAAATGTTTGAAGCTACTGACTGAATCAAAGGAGCTGGCATCTCACTCTCTTTGAATCTTCTTTATCATGCTAAGAGGAGCAGGAAAAAGCAAAAAATTTCAGAATTGCACCTTGCAATGCGGAGAAATTACTGTTTGTGCATTTACAATATTCATTGATTTTTGCCATTGAAAAACGTCCAGAAATGATTGAAGCTACTGACTGAATGAAAGGAGCTGGCATCTCACTCTCTTTGAATCTTCTTTATCATGCTAAGAGGAGCAGGAAAAAGCAAAAAATTTCAGAATTGCACCTTGCAATGCGGAGAAATTACTGTTTGTGCATATACAATATTCATTGATTTTTGCCATTGAAAAACGTCCAGAAATGATTGAAGCTACTGATTGAATGAAAGGAGCTGGCATCTCACTCTCTTTGAATCTTCTTTATCATGCTAAGAGGAGCAGGAAAAAGCAAAAAATTTCAGAATTGCACCTTGCAATGCGGAGAAATTACTGTTTGTGCATTTACAATATTCATTGATTTTTGCCATTGAAAAACATGTTATTCATATACCAGAAATGTTTGAAGCTACTGACTGAATGAAAGGAGCTGGCACCTCACTCTCTTTGAATCTTCTTTATCATGCTAAGAGGAGCGGGAAAAAGCAAAAAATTTCAGAATTGCACCTTGCAATGCGGAGAAATTACTGTTTGTGCATTTACAATATTCATTGATTTTTGCCATTGAAAAACGTCCAGAAATGATTGAAGGTACTGACTGAATGAAAGGAGCTGGCATCTCACTCTCTTTGAATCTTCTTTATCATGCTAAGAGGAGCAGGAAAAAGCAAAAAATTTCAGAATTGCACCTTGCAATGCGGAGAAATTACTGTTTGTGCATTTACAATATTCATTGATTTTTGCCATTGAAAAACGTCCAGAAATGATTGAAGCTACTGACTGAATGAAAGGAGCTGGCATCTCACTCTCTTTGAATCTTCTTTATCATGCTAAGAGGAGCAGGAAAAAGCAAAAAATTTCAGAATTGCACCTTGCAATGCGGAGAAATTACTGTTTGTGCATTTACAATATTCATTGATTTTTGCCATTGAAAAACATCATGTTATTCATATACCAGAAATGTTTGAAGCTACTGACTGAATGAAAGGAGTTGGCATCTCACTCTCTTTGAATCTTCTTTATCATGCTAAGAGGAGCAGGAAAAAGCAAAAAATTTCAGAATTGCACCTTGCAATGCGGAGAAATTACTGTTTGTGCATTTACAATATTCATTGATTTTTGCCATTGAAAAACGTCCAGAAATGATTGAAGCTACTGACTGAATGAAAGGAACTGGCATCTCACTCTCTTTGAATCTTTTTTATCATGCTAAGAGGAGCAGGAAAAAGCAAAAAATTTCAGAATTGCACCTTGCAATGCGGAGAAATTACTGTTTGTGCATTTACAATATTCATTGATTTTTGCCATTGAAAAACGTCCAGAAATGATTGAAGCTACTGACTGAATGAAAGGAGCTGGCATCTCACTCTCTTTGAATCTTCTTTATCATGCTAAGAGGAGCAGGAAAAAGCAAAAAATTTCAGAATTGCACCTTGCAATGCGGAGAAATTACTGTTTGTGCATTTACAATATTCATTGATTTTTGCCATTGAAAAACATCATGTTATTCATATACCAGAAATGTTTGAAGCTACTGACTGAATGAAAGGAGCTGACATCTCACTCTCTTTGAATCTTCTTTATCATGCTAAGAGGAGCAGGAAAAAGCAAAAAATTTCAGAATTGCACCTTGCAATGCGGAGAAATTACTGTTTGTGCATTTACAATATTCATTGATTTTTGCCATTGAAAAACGTCCAGAAATGATTGAAGCTACTGACTGAATGAAAGGAGCTGGCATCTCACTCTCTTTGAATCTTCTTTATCATGCTAAGAGGAGCAGGAAAAAGCAAAAAATTTCAGAATTGCACCTTGCAATGCGGAGAAATTACTGTTTGTGCATTTACAATATTCATTGATTTTTGCCATTGAAAAACATCATGTTATTCATATACCAGAAATGTTTGAAGCTACTGACTGAATGAAAGGAGCTGGCATCTCACTCTCTTTGAATCTTCTTTATCATGCTAAGAGGAGCAGGAAAAAGCAAAAAATTTCAGAATTGCACCTTGCAATGTGGAGAAATTACTGTTTGTGCATTTACAATATTCATTGATTTTTGCCATTGAAAAACATCATGTTATTCATATACCAGAAATGTTTGAAGCTACTGACTGAATGAAAGGAGCTGGCATCTCACTCTCTTTGAATCTTCTTTATCATGCTAAGAGGAGCAGGAAAAAGCAAAAAATTTCAGAATTGCACCTTGCAATGTGGAGAAATTACTGTTTGTGCACTTACAATATTCATTGATTTTTACCATTGAAAAACGTCCAGAAATGATTGAAGCTACTGACTGAATGAAAGTAGCTGGCATCTCACTCTCTTTGAATCTTCTTTATCATGCTAAGAGGAGCAGGAAAAAGCAAAAAATTTCAGACTTGCACCTTGCAATGCGGAGAAATTACTGTTTGTGCATTTACAATATTCATTGATTTTTGCCATTGAAAAACATCATGTTATTCATATACCAGAAATGTTTGAAGCTACTGACTGAATGAAAGGAGCTGGCATCTCACTCTCTTTGAATATTCTTTATCATGCTAAGAGGAGCAGGAAAAAGCAAAAAATTTCAGAATTGCACCTTGCAATGTGGAGAAATTACTGTTTGTGCATTTACAATATTCATTGATTTTTACCATTGAAAAACGTCCAGAAATGATTGAAGCTACTGACTGAATGAAAGTAGCTGGCATCTCACTCTCTTTGAATCTTCTTTATCATGCTAAGAGGAGCAGGAAAAAGCAAAAAATTTCAGACTTGCACCTTGCAATGCGGAGAAATTACTGTTTGTGCATTTACAATATTCATTGATTTTTGCCATTGAAAAACATCATGTTATTCATATACCAGAAATGTTTGAAGCTACTGACTGAATCAAAGGAGCTGGCATCTCACTCTCTTTGAATCTTCTTTATCATGCTAAGAGGAGCAGGAAAAAGCAAAAAATTTCAGAATTGCACCTTGCAATGTGGAGAAATTACTGTTTGTGCCTTTACAATATTCATTGATTTTTACCATTGAAAAACGTCCAGAAATGATTGAAGCTACTGACTGAATGAAAGTAGCTGGCATCTCACTCTCTTTGAATCTTCTTTATCATGCTAAGAGGAGCAGGAAAAAGCAAAAAATTTCAGACTTGCACCTTGCAATGCGGAGAAATTACTGTTTGTGCATTTACAATATTCATTGATTTTTGCCATTGAAAAACATCATGTTATTCATATACCAGAAATGTTTGAAGCTACTGACTGAATCAAAGGAGCTGGCATCTCACTCTCTTTGAATCTTCTTTATCATGCTAAGAGGAGCAGGAAAAAGCAAAAAATTTCAGAATTGCACCTTGCAATGCGGAGAAATTACTGTTTGTGCACTTACAATATTCATTGATTTTTGCCATTGAAAAACGTCCAGAAATGATTGAAGCTACTGACTGAATGAAAGGAGCTGGCATCTCACTCTCTTTGAATCTTCTTTATCATGCTAAGAGGAGCAGGAAAAAGCAAAAAATTTCAGAATTGCACCTTGCAATGCGGAGAAATTACTGTTTGTGCATATACAATATTCATTGATTTTTGCCATTGAAAAACGTCCAGAAATGATTGAAGCTACTGATTGAATGAAAGGAGCTGGCATCTCACTCTCTTTGAATCTTCTTTATCATGCTAAGAGGAGCAGGAAAAAGCAAAAAATTTCAGAATTGCACCTTGCAATGCGGAGAAATTACTGTTTGTGCATTTACAATATTCATTGATTTTTGCCATTGAAAAACATGTTATTCATATACCAGAAATGTTTGAAGCTACTGACTGAATGAAAGGAGCTGGCACCTCACTCTCTTTGAATCTTCTTTATCATGCTAAGAGGAGCGGGAAAAAGCAAAAAATTTCAGAATTGCACCTTGCAATGCGGAGAAATTACTGTTTGTGCATTTACAATATTCATTGATTTTTGCCATTGAAAAACGTCCAGAAATGATTGAAGGTACTGACTGATTGAAAGGAGCTGGCATCTCACTCTCTTTGAATCTTCTTTATCATGCTAAGAGGAGCAGGAAAAAGCAAAAAATTTCAGAATTGCACCTTGCAATGCGGAGAAATTACTGTTTGTGCATTTACAATATTCATTGATTTTTGCCATTGAAAAACGTCCAGAAATGATTGAAGCTACTGACTGAATGAAAGGAGCTGGCATCTCACTCTCTTTGAATCTTCTTTATCATGCTAAGAGGAGCAGGAAAAAGCAAAAAATTTCAGAATTGCACCTTGCAATGCGGAGAAATTACTGTTTGTGCATTTACAATATTCATTGATTTTTGCCATTGAAAAACATCATGTTATTCATATACCAGAAATGTTTGAAGCTACTGACTGAATGAAAGGAGTTGGCATCTCACTCTCTTTGAATCTTCTTTATCATGCTAAGAGGAGCAGGAAAAAGCAAAAAATTTCAGAATTGCACCTTGCAATGCGGAGAAATTACTGTTTGTGCATTTACAATATTCATTGATTTTTGCCATTGAAAAACGTCCAGAAATGATTGAAGCTACTGACTGAATGAAAGGAGCTGGCATCTCACTCTCTTTGAATCTTCTTTATCATGCTAAGAGGAGCAGGAAAAAGCAAAAAATTTCAGAATTGCACCTTGCAATGCGGAGAAATTACTGTTTGTGCATTTACAATATTCATTGATTTTTGCCATTGAAAAACGTCCAGAAATGATTGAAGCTACTGACTGAATGAAAGGAGCTGGCATCTCACTCTCTTTGAATCTTCTTTATCATGCTAAGAGGAGCAGGAAAAAGCAAAAAATTTCAGAATTGCACCTTGCAATGCGGAGAAATTACTGTTTGTGCATTTACAATATTCATTGATTTTTGCCATTGAAAAACATCATGTTATTCATATACCAGAAATGTTTGAAGCTACTGACTGAATGAAAGGAGCTGACATCTCACTCTCTTTGAATCTTCTTTATCATGCTAAGAGGAGCAGGAAAAAGCAAAAAATTTCAGAATTGCACCTTGCAATGCGGAGAAATTACTGTTTGTGCATTTACAATATTCATTGATTTTTGCCATTGAAAAACGTCCAGAAATGATTGAAGCTACTGACTGAATGAAAGGAGCTGGCATCTCACTCTCTTTGAATCTTCTTTATCATGCTAAGAGGAGCAGGAAAAAGCAAAAAATTTCAGAATTGCACCTTGCAATGCGGAGAAATTACTGTTTGTGCATTTACAATATTCATTGATTTTTGCCATTGAAAAACATCATGTTATTCATATACCAGAAATGTTTGAAGCTACTGACTGAATGAAAGGAGCTGGCATCTCACTCTCTTTGAATCTTCTTTATCATGCTAAGAGGAGCAGGAAAAAGCAAAAAATTTCAGAATTGCACCTTGCAATGTGGAGAAATTACTGTTTGTGCATTTACAATATTCATTGATTTTTGCCATTGAAAAACATCATGTTATTCATATACCAGAAATGTTTGAAGCTACTGACTGAATGAAAGGAGCTGGCATCTCACTCTCTTTGAATCTTCTTTATCATGCTAAGAGGAGCAGGAAAAAGCAAAAAATTTCAGAATTGCACCTTGCAATGTGGAGAAATTACTGTTTGTGCACTTACAATATTCATTGATTTTTACCATTGAAAAACGTCCAGAAATGATTGAAGCTACTGACTGAATGAAAGTAGCTGGCATCTCACTCTCTTTGAATCTTCTTTATCATGCTAAGAGGAGCAGGAAAAAGCAAAAAATTTCAGACTTGCACCTTGCAATGCGGAGAAATTACTGTTTGTGCATTTACAATATTCATTGATTTTTGCCATTGAAAAACATCATGTTATTCATATACCAGAAATGTTTGAAGCTACTGACTGAATGAAAGGAGCTGGCATCTCACTCTCTTTGAATATTCTTTATCATGCTAAGAGGAGCAGGAAAAAGCAAAAAATTTCAGAATTGCACCTTGCAATGTGGAGAAATTACTGTTTGTGCATTTACAATATTCATTGATTTTTACCATTGAAAAACGTCCAGAAATGATTGAAGCTACTGACTGAATGAAAGTAGCTGGCATCTCACTCTCTTTGAATCTTCTTTATCATGCTAAGAGGAGCAGGAAAAAGCAAAAAATTTCAGACTTGCACCTTGCAATGCGGAGAAATTACTGTTTGTGCATTTACAATATTCATTGATTTTTGCCATTGAAAAACATCATGTTATTCATATACCAGAAATGTTTGAAGCTACTGACTGAATCAAAGGAGCTGGCATCTCACTCTCTTTGAATCTTCTTTATCATGCTAAGAGGAGCAGGAAAAAGCAAAAAATTTCAGAATTGCACCTTGCAATGCGGAGAAATTATTGTTTGTGCATTTACAATATTCATTGATTTTTGCCATTGAAAAACGTCCAGAAATGATTGAAGCTACTGACTGAATGAAAGGAGCTGGCATCTCACTCTCTTTGAATCTTCTTTATCATGCTAAGAGGAGCAGGAAAAAGCAAAAAATTTCAGAATTGCACCTTGCAATGCGGAGAAATTACTGTTTGTGCATTTACAATATTCATTGATTTTTGCCATTGAAAAACGTCCAGAAATGATTGAAGCTACTGACTGAATGAAAGGAGCTGGCATCTCACTCTCTTTGAATCTTCTTTATCATGCTAAGAGGAGCAGGAAAAAGCAAAAAATTTCAGAATTGCACCTTGCAATGCGGAGAAATTACTGTTTGTGCATTTACAATATTCATTGATTTTTGCCATTGAAAAACATGTTATTCATATACCAGAAATGTTTGAAGCTACTGACTGAATGAAAGGAGCTGGCACCTCACTCTCTTTGAATCTTCTTTATCATGCTAAGAGGAGCAGGAAAAAGCAAAAAATTTCAGAATTGCACCTTGCAATGCGGAGAAATTACTGTTTGTGCATATACAATATTCATTGATTTTTGCCATTGAAAAACGTCCAGAAATGATTGAAGCTACTGATTGAATGAAAGGAGCTGGCATCTCACTCTCTTTGAATCTTCTTTATCATGCTAAGAGGAGCAGGAAAAAGCAAAAAATTTCAGAATTGCACCTTGCAATGCGGAGAAATTACTGTTTGTGCATTTACAATATTCATTGATTTTTGCCATTGAAAAACATGTTATTCATATACCAGAAATGTTTGAAGCTACTGACTGAATGAAAGGAGCTGGCACCTCACTCTCTTTGAATCTTCTTTATCATGCTAAGAGGAGCGGGAAAAAGCAAAAAATTTCAGAATTGCACCTTGCAATGCGGAGAAATTACTGTTTGTGCATTTACAATATTCATTGATTTTTGCCATTGAAAAACGTCCAGAAATGATTGAAGGTACTGACTGAATGAAAGGAGCTGGCATCTCACTCTCTTTGAATCTTCTTTATCATGCTAAGAGGAGCAGGAAAAAGCAAAAAATTTCAGAATTGCGCCTTGCAATGCGGAGAAATTACTGTTTGTGCATTTACAATATTCATTGATTTTTGCCATTGAAAAACGTCCAGAAATGATTGAAGCTACTGACTGAATGAAAGGAGCTGGCATCTCACTCTCTTTGAATCTTCTTTATCATGCTAAGAGGAGCAGGAAAAAGCAAACAATTTCAGAATTGCACCTTGCAATGCGGAGAAATTACTGTTTGTGCATTTACAATATTCATTGATTTTTGCCATTGAAAAACATCATGTTATTCATATACCAGAAATGTTTGAAGCTACTGACTGAATGAAAGGAGCTGGCATCTCACTCTCTTTGAATCTTCTTTATCATGCTAAGAGGAGCAGGAAAAAGCAAAAAATTTCAGAATTGCACCTTGCAATGCGGAGAAATTACTGTTTGTGCATTTACAATATTCATTGATTTTTGCCATTGAAAAACATCATGTTATTCATATACCAGAAATGTTTGAAGCTACTGACTGAATGAAAGGAGCTGACATCTCACTCTCTTTGAATCTTCTTTATCATGCTAAGAGGAGCAGGAAAAAGCAAAAAATTTCAGAATTGCACCTTGCAATGCGGAGAAATTACTGTTTGTGCATTTACAATATTCATTGATTTTTGCCATTGAAAAACGTCCAGAAATGATTGAAGCTACTGACTGAATGAAAGGAGCTGGCATCTCACTCTCTTTGAATCTTCTTTATCATGCTAAGAGGAGCAGGAAAAAGCAAAAAATTTCAGAATTGCACCTTGCAATGCGGAGAAATTACTGTTTGTGCATTTACAATATTCATTGATTTTTGCCATTGAAAAACATCATGTTATTCATATACCAGAAATGTTTGAAGCTACTGACTGAATGAAAGGAGCTGGCATCTCACTCTCTTTGAATCTTCTTTATCATGCTAAGAGGAGCAGGAAAAAGCAAAAAATTTCAGAATTGCACCTTGCAATGTGGAGAAATTACTGTTTGTGCATTTACAATATTCATTGATTTTTGCCATTGAAAAACATCATGTTATTCATATACCAGAAATGTTTGAAGCTACTGACTGAATGAAAGGAGCTGGCATCTCACTCTCTTTGAATCTTCTTTATCATGCTAAGAGGAGCAGGAAAAAGCAAAAAATTTCAGAATTGCACCTTGCAATGTGGAGAAATTACTGTTTGTGCATTTACAATATTCATTGATTTTTACCATTGAAAAACGTCCAGAAATGATTGAAGCTACTGACTGAATGAAAGTAGCTGGCATCTCACTCTCTTTGAATCTTCTTTATCATGCTAAGAGGAGCAGGAAAAAGCAAAAAATTTCAGAATTGCACCTTGCAATGCGGAGAAATTACTGTTTGTGCATTTACAATATTCATTGATTTTTGCCATTGAAAAACATCATGTTATTCATATACCAGAAATGTTTGAAGCTACTGACTGAATCAAAGGAGCTGGCATCTCACTCTCTTTGAATCTTCTTTATCATGCTAAGAGGAGCAGGAAAAAGCAAAAAATTTCAGAATTGCACCTTGCAATGCGGAGAAATTACTGTTTGTGCATTTACAATATTCATTGATTTTTGCCATTGAAAAACGTCCAGAAATGATTGAAGCTACTGACTGAATGAAAGGAGCTGGCATCTCACTCTCTTTGAATCTTCTTTATCATGCTAAGAGGAGCAGGAAAAAGCAAAAAATTTCAGAATTGCACCTTGCAATGCGGAGAAATTACTGTTTGTGCATTTACAATATTCATTGATTTTTGCCATTGAAAAACATGTTATTCATATACCAGAAATGTTTGAAGCTACTGACTGAATGAAAGGAGCTGGCACCTCACTCTCTTTGAATCTTCTTTATCATGCTAAGAGGAGCAGGAAAAAGCAAAAAATTTCAGAATTGCACCTTGCAATGCGGAGAAATTACTGTTTGTGCATATACAATATTCATTGATTTTTGCCATTGAAAAACGTCCAGAAATGATTGAAGCTACTGATTGAATGAAAGGAGCTGGCATCTCACTCTCTTTGAATCTTCTTTATCATGCTAAGAGGAGCAGGAAAAAGCAAAAAATTTCAGAATTGCACCTTGCAATGCGGAGAAATTACTGTTTGTGCATTTACAATATTCATTGATTTTTGCCATTGAAAAACATCATGTTATTCATATACCAGAAATGTTTGAAGCTACTGACTGAATGAAAGGAGCTGGCATCTCACTCTCTTTGAATCTTCTTTATCATGCTAAGAGGAGCAGGAAAAAGCAAAAAATTTCAGAATTGCACCTTGCAATGTGGAGAAATTACTGTTTGTGCATTTACAATATTCATTGATTTTTGCCATTGAAAAACATCATGTTATTCATATACCAGAAATGTTTGAAGCTACTGACTGAATGAAAGGAGCTGGCATCTCACTCTCTTTGAATCTTCTTTATCATGCTAAGAGGAGCAGGAAAAAGCAAAAAATTTCAGAATTGCACCTTGCAATGTGGAGAAATTACTGTTTGTGCACTTACAATATTCATTGATTTTTACCATTGAAAAACGTCCAGAAATGATTGAAGCTACTGACTGAATGAAAGTAGCTGGCATCTCACTCTCTTTGAATCTTCTTTATCATGCTAAGAGGAGCAGGAAAAAGCAAAAAATTTCAGACTTGCACCTTGCAATGCGGAGAAATTACTGTTTGTGCATTTACAATATTCATTGATTTTTGCCATTGAAAAACATCATGTTATTCATATACCAGAAATGTTTGAAGCTACTGACTGAATGAAAGGAGCTGGCATCTCACTCTCTTTGAATATTCTTTATCATGCTAAGAGGAGCAGGAAAAAGCAAAAAATTTCAGAATTGCACCTTGCAATGTGGAGAAATTACTGTTTGTGCATTTACAATATTCATTGATTTTTACCATTGAAAAACGTCCAGAAATGATTGAAGCTACTGACTGAATGAAAGTAGCTGGCATCTCACTCTCTTTGAATCTTCTTTATCATGCTAAGAGGAGCAGGAAAAAGCAAAAAATTTCAGACTTGCACCTTGCAATGCGGAGAAATTACTGTTTGTGCATTTACAATATTCATTGATTTTTGCCATTGAAAAACATCATGTTATTCATATACCAGAAATGTTTGAAGCTACTGACTGAATCAAAGGAGCTGGCATCTCACTCTCTTTGAATCTTCTTTATCATGCTAAGAGGAGCAGGAAAAAGCAAAAAATTTCAGAATTGCACCTTGCAATGCGGAGAAATTATTGTTTGTGCATTTACAATATTCATTGATTTTTGCCATTGAAAAACGTCCAGAAATGATTGAAGCTACTGACTGAATGAAAGGAGCTGGCATCTCACTCTCTTTGAATGTTCTTTATCATGCTAAGAGGAGCAGGAAAAAGCAAAAAATTTCAGAATTGCACCTTGCAATGCGGAGAAATTACTGTTTGTGCATTTACAATATTCATTGATTTTTGCCATTGAAAAACGTCCAGAAATGATTGAAGCTACTGACTGAATGAAAGGAGCTGGCATCTCACTCTCTTTGAATATTCTTTATCATGCTAAGAGGAGCAGGAAAAAGCAAAAAATTTCAGAATTGCACCTTGCAATGCGGAGAAATTACTGTTTGTGCATTTACAATATTCATTGATTTTTGCCATTGAAAAACATCATGTTATTCATATACCAGAAATGTTTGAAGCTACTGACTGAATGAAAGGAGCTGACATCTCACTCTCTTTGAATCTTCTTTATCATGCTAAGAGGAGCAGGAAAAAGCAAAAAATTTCAGAATTGCACCTTGCAATGCGGAGAAATTACTGTTTGTGCATTTACAATATTCATTGATTTTTGCCATTGAAAAACGTCCAGAAATGATTGAAGCTACTGACTGAATGAAAGGAGCTGGCATCTCACTCTCTTTGAATATTCTTTATCATGCTAAGAGGAGCAGGAAAAAGCAAAAAATTTCAGAATTGCACCTTGCAATGCGGAGAAATTACTGTTTGTGCATTTACAATATTCATTGATTTTTGCCATTGAAAAACATCATGTTATTCATATACCAGAAATGTTTGAAGCTACTGACTGAATGAAAGGAGCTGACATCTCACTCTCTTTGAATCTTCTTTATCATGCTAAGAGGAGCAGGAAAAAGCAAAAAATTTCAGAATTGCACCTTGCAATGCGGAGAAATTACTGTTTGTGCATTTACAATATTCATTGATTTTTGCCATTGAAAAACGTCCAGAAATGATTGAAGCTACTGACTGAATGAAAGGAGCTGGCATCTCACTCTCTTTGAATCTTCTTTATCATGCTAAGAGGAGCAGGAAAAAGCAAAAAATTTCAGAATTGCACCTTGCAATGCGGAGAAATTACTGTTTGTGCATTTACAATATTCATTGATTTTTGCCATTGAAAAACATCATGTTATTCATATACCAGAAATGTTTGAAGCTACTGACTGAATGAAAGGAGCTGGCATCTCACTCTCTTTGAATCTTCTTTATCATGCTAAGAGGAGCAGGAAAAAGCAAAAAATTTCAGAATTGCACCTTGCAATGTGGAGAAATTACTGTTTGTGCATTTACAATATTCATTGATTTTTGCCATTGAAAAACATCATGTTATTCATATACCAGAAATGTTTGAAGCTACTGACTGAATGAAAGGAGCTGGCATCTCACTCTCTTTGAATCTTCTTTATCATGCTAAGAGGAGCAGGAAAAAGCAAAAAATTTCAGAATTGCACCTTGCAATGTGGAGAAATTACTGTTTGTGCACTTACAATATTCATTGATTTTTACCATTGAAAAACGTCCAGAAATGATTGAAGCTACTGACTGAATGAAAGTAGCTGGCATCTCACTCTCTTTGAATCTTCTTTATCATGCTAAGAGGAGCAGGAAAAAGCAAAAAATTTCAGACTTGCACCTTGCAATGCGGAGAAATTACTGTTTGTGCATTTACAATATTCATTGATTTTTGCCATTGAAAAACATCATGTTATTCATATACCAGAAATGTTTGAAGCTACTGACTGAATGAAAGGAGCTGGCATCTCACTCTCTTTGAATATTCTTTATCATGCTAAGAGGAGCAGGAAAAAGCAAAAAATTTCAGAATTGCACCTTGCAATGTGGAGAAATTACTGTTTGTGCATTTACAATATTCATTGATTTTTACCATTGAAAAACGTCCAGAAATGATTGAAGCTACTGACTGAATGAAAGTAGCTGGCATCTCACTCTCTTTGAATCTTCTTTATCATGCTAAGAGGAGCAGGAAAAAGCAAAAAATTTCAGACTTGCACCTTGCAATGCGGAGAAATTACTGTTTGTGCATTTACAATATTCATTGATTTTTGCCATTGAAAAACATCATGTTATTCATATACCAGAAATGTTTGAAGCTACTGACTGAATCAAAGGAGCTGGCATCTCACTCTCTTTGAATCTTCTTTATCATGCTAAGAGGAGCAGGAAAAAGCAAAAAATTTCAGAATTGCACCTTGCAATGCGGAGAAATTATTGTTTGTGCATTTACAATATTCATTGATTTTTGCCATTGAAAAACGTCCAGAAATGATTGAAGCTACTGACTGAATGAAAGGAGCTGGCATCTCACTCTCTTTGAATGTTCTTTATCATGCTAAGAGGAGCAGGAAAAAGCAAAAAATTTCAGAATTGCACCTTGCAATGCGGAGAAATTACTGTTTGTGCATTTACAATATTCATTGATTTTTGCCATTGAAAAACGTCCAGAAATGATTGAAGCTACTGACTGAATGAAAGGAGCTGGCATCTCACTCTCTTTGAATCTTCTTTATCATGCTAAGAGGAGCAGGAAAAATCAAAAAATTTCAGAATTGCACCTTGCAATGCGGAGAAATTACTGTTTGTGCATTTACAATATTCATTGATTTTTGCCATTGAAAAACATGTTATTCATATACCAGAAATGTTTGAAGCTACTGACTGAATGAAAGGAGCTGGCACCTCACTCTCTTTGAATCTTCTTTATCATGCTAAGAGGAGCAGGAAAAAGCAAAAAATTTCAGAATTGCACCTTGCAATGCGGAGAAATTACTGTTTGTGCATATACAATATTCATTGATTTTTGCCATTGAAAAACGTCCAGAAATGATTGAAGCTACTGATTGAATGAAAGGAGCTGGCATCTCACTCTCTTTGAATCTTCTTTATCATGCTAAGAGGAGCAGGAAAAAGCAAAAAATTTCAGAATTGCACCTTGCAATGCGGAGAAATTACTGTTTGTGCATTTACAATATTCATTGATTTTTGCCATTGAAAAACATGTTATTCATATACCAGAAATGTTTGAAGCTACTGACTGAATGAAAGGAGCTGGCACCTCACTCTCTTTGAATCTTCTTTATCATGCTAAGAGGAGCGGGAAAAAGCAAAAAATTTCAGAATTGCACCTTGCAATGCGGAGAAATTACTGTTTGTGCATTTACAATATTCATTGATTTTTGCCATTGAAAAACGTCCAGAAATGATTGAAGGTACTGACTGAATGAAAGGAGCTGGCATCTCACTCTCTTTGAATCTTCTTTATCATGCTAAGAGGAGCAGGAAAAAGCAAAAAATTTCAGAATTGCGCCTTGCAATGCGGAGAAATTACTGTTTGTGCATTTACAATATTCATTGATTTTTGCCATTGAAAAACGTCCAGAAATGATTGAAGCTACTGACTGAATGAAAGGAGCTGGCATCTCACTCTCTTTGAATCTTCTTTATCATGCTAAGAGGAGCAGGAAAAAGCAAACAATTTCAGAATTGCACCTTGCAATGCGGAGAAATTACTGTTTGTGCATTTACAATATTCATTGATTTTTGCCATTGAAAAACATCATGTTATTCATATACCAGAAATGTTTGAAGCTACTGACTGAATGAAAGGAGTTGGCATCTCACTCTCTTTGAATCTTCTTTATCATGCTAAGAGGAGCAGGAAAAAGCAAAAAATTTCAGAATTGCACCTTGCAATGCGGAGAAATTACTGTTTGTGCATTTACAATATTCATTGATTTTTGCCATTGAAAAACATCATGTTATTCATATACCAGAAATGTTTGAAGCTACTGACTGAATGAAGGGAGCTGGCATCTCACTCTCTTTGAATCTTCTTTATCATGCTAAGAGGAGCAGGAAAAAGCAAAAAATTTCAGAATTGCACCTTGCAATGCGGAGAAATTACTGTTTGTGCATTTACAATATTCATTGATTTTTGCCATTGAAAAACGTCCAGAAATGATTGAAGCTACTGACTGAATGAAAGGAGCTGGCATCTCACTCTCTTTGAATCTTCTTTATCATGCTAAGAGGAGCAGGAAAAAGCAAAAAATTTCAGAATTGCACCTTGCAATGCGGAGAAATTACTGTTTGTGCATTTACAATATTCATTGATTTTTGCCATTGAAAAACATCATGTTATTCATATACCAGAAATGTTTGAAGCTACTGACTGAATGAAAGGAGCTGACATCTCACTCTCTTTGAATCTTCTTTATCATGCTAAGAGGAGCAGGAAAAAGCAAAAAATTTCAGAATTGCACCTTGCAATGCGGAGAAATTACTGTTTGTGCATTTACAATATTCATTGATTTTTGCCATTGAAAAACATGTTATTCATATACCAGAAATGTTTGAAGCTACTGACTGAATGAAAGGAGCTGGCACCTCACTCTCTTTGAATCTTCTTTATCATGCTAAGAGGAGCAGGAAAAAGCAAAAAATTTCAGAATTGCACCTTGCAATGCGGAGAAATTACTGTTTGTGCATATACAATATTCATTGATTTTTGCCATTGAAAAACGTCCAGAAATGATTGAAGCTACTGATTGAATGAAAGGAGCTGGCATCTCACTCTCTTTGAATCTTCTTTATCATGCTAAGAGGAGCAGGAAAAAGCAAAAAATTTCAGAATTGCACCTTGCAATGCGGAGAAATTACTGTTTGTGCATTTACAATATTCATTGATTTTTGCCATTGAAAAACATCATGTTATTCATATACCAGAAATGTTTGAAGCTACTGACTGAATGAAAGGAGCTGGCATCTCACTCTCTTTGAATCTTCTTTATCATGCTAAGAGGAGCAGGAAAAAGCAAAAAATTTCAGAATTGCACCTTGCAATGTGGAGAAATTACTGTTTGTGCATTTACAATATTCATTGATTTTTGCCATTGAAAAACATCATGTTATTCATATACCAGAAATGTTTGAAGCTACTGACTGAATGAAAGGAGCTGGCATCTCACTCTCTTTGAATCTTCTTTATCATGCTAAGAGGAGCAGGAAAAAGCAAAAAATTTCAGAATTGCACCTTGCAATGTGGAGAAATTACTGTTTGTGCACTTACAATATTCATTGATTTTTACCATTGAAAAACGTCCAGAAATGATTGAAGCTACTGACTGAATGAAAGTAGCTGGCATCTCACTCTCTTTGAATCTTCTTTATCATGCTAAGAGGAGCAGGAAAAAGCAAAAAATTTCAGACTTGCACCTTGCAATGCGGAGAAATTACTGTTTGTGCATTTACAATATTCATTGATTTTTGCCATTGAAAAACATCATGTTATTCATATACCAGAAATGTTTGAAGCTACTGACTGAATGAAAGGAGCTGGCATCTCACTCTCTTTGAATATTCTTTATCATGCTAAGAGGAGCAGGAAAAAGCAAAAAATTTCAGAATTGCACCTTGCAATGTGGAGAAATTACTGTTTGTGCATTTACAATATTCATTGATTTTTACCATTGAAAAACGTCCAGAAATGATTGAAGCTACTGACTGAATGAAAGTAGCTGGCATCTCACTCTCTTTGAATCTTCTTTATCTTGCTAAGAGGAGCAGGAAAAAGCAAAAAATTTCAGACTTGCACCTTGCAATGCGGAGAAATTACTGTTTGTGCATTTACAATATTCATTGATTTTTGCCATTGAAAAACATCATGTTATTCATATACCAGAAATGTTTGAAGCTACTGACTGAATCAAAGGAGCTGGCATCTCACTCTCTTTGAATCTTCTTTATCATGCTAAGAGGAGCAGGAAAAAGCAAAAAATTTCAGAATTGCACCTTGCAATGCGGAGAAATTATTGTTTGTGCATTTACAATATTCATTGATTTTTGCCATTGAAAAACGTCCAGAAATGATTGAAGCTACTGACTGAATGAAAGGAGCTGGCATCTCACTCTCTTTGAATGTTCTTTATCATGCTAAGAGGAGCAGGAAAAAGCAAAAAATTTCAGAATTGCACCTTGCAATGCGGAGAAATTACTGTTTGTGCATTTACAATATTCATTGATTTTTGCCATTGAAAAACGTCCAGAAATGATTGAAGCTACTGACTGAATGAAAGGAGCTGGCATCTCACTCTCTTTGAATCTTCTTTATCATGCTAAGAGGAGCAGGAAAAAGCAAAAAATTTCAGAATTGCACCTTGCAATGCGGAGAAATTACTGTTTGTGCATTTACAATATTCATTGATTTTTGCCATTGAAAAACATGTTATTCATATACCAGAAATGTTTGAAGCTACTGACTGAATGAAAGGAGCTGGCACCTCACTCTCTTTGAATCTTCTTTATCATGCTAAGAGGAGCAGGAAAAAGCAAAAAATTTCAGAATTGCACCTTGCAATGCGGAGAAATTACTGTTTGTGCATATACAATATTCATTGATTTTTGCCATTGAAAAACGTCCAGAAATGATTGAAGCTACTGATTGAATGAAAGGAGCTGGCATCTCACTCTCTTTGAATCTTCTTTATCATGCTAAGAGGAGCAGGAAAAAGCAAAAAATTTCAGAATTGCACCTTGCAATGCGGAGAAATTACTGTTTGTGCATTTACAATATTCATTGATTTTTGCCATTGAAAAACATGTTATTCATATACCAGAAATGTTTGAAGCTACTGACTGAATGAAAGGAGCTGGCACCTCACTCTCTTTGAATCTTCTTTATCATGCTAAGAGGAGCGGGAAAAAGCACAAAATTTCAGAATTGCACCTTGCAATGCGGAGAAATTACTGTTTGTGCATTTACAATATTCATTGATTTTTGCCATTGAAAAACGTCCAGAAATGATTGAAGGTACTGACTGAATGAAAGGAGCTGGCATCTCACTCTCTTTGAATCTTCTTTATCATGCTAAGAGGAGCAGGAAAAAGCAAAAAATTTCAGAATTGCGCCTTGCAATGCGGAGAAATTACTGTTTGTGCATTTACAATATTCATTGATTTTTGCCATTGAAAAACGTCCAGAAATGATTGAAGCTACTGACTGAATGAAAGGAGCTGGCATCTCACTCTCTTTGAATCTTCTTTATCATGCTAAGAGGAGCAGGAAAAAGCAAACAATTTCAGAATTGCACCTTGCAATGCGGAGAAATTACTGTTTGTGCATTTACAATATTCATTGATTTTTGCCATTGAAAAACATCATGTTATTCATATACCAGAAATGTTTGAAGCTACTGACTGAATGAAAGGAGTTGGCATCTCACTCTCTTTGAATCTTCTTTATCATGCTAAGAGGAGCAGGAAAAAGCAAAAAATTTCAGAATTGCACCTTGCAATGCGGAGAAATTACTGTTTGTGCATTTACAATATTCATTGATTTTTGCCATTGAAAAACATCATGTTATTCATATACCAGAAATGTTTGAAGCTACTGACTGAATGAAGGGAGCTGGCATCTCACTCTCTTTGAATCTTCTTTATCATGCTAAGAGGAGCAGGAAAAAGCAAAAAATTTCAGAATTGCACCTTGCAATGCGGAGAAATTAATGTTTGTGCATTTACAATATTCATTGATTTTTGCCATTGAAAAACGTCCAGAAATGATTGAAGCTACTGACTGAATGAAAGGAGCTGGCATCTCACTCTCTTTGAATCTTCTTTATCATGCTAAGAGGAGCAGGAAAAAGCAAAAAATTTCAGAATTGCACCTTGCAATGCGGAGAAATTACTGTTTGTGCATTTACAATATTCATTGATTTTTGTCATTGAAAAACATCATGTTATTCATATACCAGAAATGTTTGAAGCTACTGACTGAATGAAAGGAGCTGACATCTCACTCTCTTTGAATCTTCTTTATCATGCTAAGAGGAGCAGGAAAAAGCAAAAAATTTCAGAATTGCACCTTGCAATGCGGAGAAATTACTGTTTGTGCATTTACAATATTCATTGATTTTTGCCATTGAAAAACGTCCAGAAATGATTGAAGCTACTGACTGAATGAAAGGAGCTGGCATCTCACTCTCTTTGAATCTTCTTTATCATGCTAAGAGGAGCAGGAAAAAGCAAAAAATTTCAGAATTGCACCTTGCAATGCGGAGAAATTACTGTTTGTGCATTTACAATATTCATTGATTTTTGCCATTGAAAAACATCATGTTATTCATATACCAGAAATGTTTGAAGCTACTGACTGAATGAAAGGAGCTGGCATCTCACTCTCTTTGAATCTTCTTTATCATGCTAAGAGGAGCAGGAAAAAGCAAAAAATTTCAGAATTGCACCTTGCAATGTGGAGAAATTACTGTTTGTGCATTTACAATATTCATTGATTTTTGCCATTGAAAAACATCATGTTATTCATATACCAGAAATGTTTGAAGCTACTGACTGAATGAAAGGAGCTGGCATCTCACTCTCTTTGAATCTTCTTTATCATGCTAAGAGGAGCAGGAAAAAGCAAAAAATTTCAGAATTGCACCTTGCAATGTGGAGAAATTACTGTTTGTGCATTTACAATATTCATTGATTTTTACCATTGAAAAACGTCCAGAAATGATTGAAGCTACTGACTGAATGAAAGTAGCTGGCATCTCACTCTCTTTGAATCTTCTTTATCATGCTAAGAGGAGCAGGAAAAAGCAAAAAATTTCAGAATTGCACCTTGCAATGCGGAGAAATTACTGTTTGTGCATTTACAATATTCATTGATTTTTGCCATTGAAAAACATCATGTTATTCATATACCAGAAATGTTTGAAGCTACTGACTGAATCAAAGGAGCTGGCATCTCACTCTCTTTGAATCTTCTTTATCATGCTAAGAGGAGCAGGAAAAAGCAAAAAATTTCAGAATTGCACCTTGCAATGCGGAGAAATTATTGTTTGTGCATTTACAATATTCATTGATTTTTGCCATTGAAAAACGTCCAGAAATGATTGAAGCTACTGACTGAATGAAAGGAGCTGGCATCTCACTCTCTTTGAATCTTCTTTATCATGCAAAGAGGAGCAGGAAAAAGCAAAAAATTTCAGAATTGCACCTTGCAATGCGGAGAAATTACTGTTTGTGCATTTACAATATTCATTGATTTTTGCCATTGAAAAACGTCCAGAAATGATTGAAGCTACTGACTGAATGAAAGGAGCTGGCATCTCACTCTCTTTGAATCTTCTTTATCATGCTAAGAGGAGCAGGAAAAAGCAAAAAATTTCAGAATTGCACCTTGCAATGCGGAGAAATTACTGTTTGTGCATTTACAATATTCATTGATTTTTGCCATTGAAAAACATGTTATTCATATACCAGAAATGTTTGAAGCTACTGACTGAATGAAAGGAGCTGGCACCTCACTCTCTTTGAATCTTCTTTATCATGCTAAGAGGAGCAGGAAAAAGCAAAAAATTTCAGAATTGCACCTTGCAATGCGGAGAAATTACTGTTTGTGCATATACAATATTCATTGATTTTTGCCATTGAAAAACGTCCAGAAATGATTGAAGCTACTGATTGAATGAAAGGAGCTGGCATCTCACTCTCTTTGAATCTTCTTTATCATGCTAAGAGGAGCAGGAAAAAGCAAAAAATTTCAGAATTGCACCTTGCAATGCGGAGAAATTACTGTTTGTGCATTTACAATATTCATTGATTTTTGCCATTGAAAAACATCATGTTATTCATATACCAGAAATGTTTGAAGCTACTGACTGAATGAAAGGAGCTGGCATCTCACTCTCTTTGAATCTTCTTTATCATGCTAAGAGGAGCAGGAAAAAGCAAAAAATTTCAGAATTGCACCTTGCAATGTGGAGAAATTACTGTTTGTGCATTTACAATATTCATTGATTTTTGCCATTGAAAAACATCATGTTATTCATATACCAGAAATGTTTGAAGCTACTGACTGAATGAAAGGAGCTGGCATCTCACTCTCTTTGAATCTTCTTTATCATGCTAAGAGGAGCAGGAAAAAGCAAAAAATTTCAGAATTGCACCTTGCAATGTGGAGAAATTACTGTTTGTGCACTTACAATATTCATTGATTTTTACCATTGAAAAACGTCCAGAAATGATTGAAGCTACTGACTGAATGAAAGTAGCTGGCATCTCACTCTCTTTGAATCTTCTTTATCATGCTAAGAGGAGCAGGAAAAAGCAAAAAATTTCAGACTTGCACCTTGCAATGCGGAGAAATTACTGTTTGTGCATTTACAATATTCATTGATTTTTGCCATTGAAAAACATCATGTTATTCATATACCAGAAATGTTTGAAGCTACTGACTGAATGAAAGGAGCTGGCATCTCACTCTCTTTGAATATTCTTTATCATGCTAAGAGGAGCAGGAAAAAGCAAAAAATTTCAGAATTGCACCTTGCAATGTGGAGAAATTACTGTTTGTGCATTTACAATATTCATTGATTTTTACCATTGAAAAACGTCCAGAAATGATTGAAGCTACTGACTGAATGAAAGTAGCTGGCATCTCACTCTCTTTGAATCTTCTTTATCATGCTAAGAGGAGCAGGAAAAAGCAAAAAATTTCAGACTTGCACCTTGCAATGCGGAGAAATTACTGTTTGTGCATTTACAATATTCATTGATTTTTGCCATTGAAAAACATCATGTTATTCATATACCAGAAATGTTTGAAGCTACTGACTGAATCAAAGGAGCTGGCATCTCACTCTCTTTGAATCTTCTTTATCATGCTAAGAGGAGCAGGAAAAAGCAAAAAATTTCAGAATTGCACCTTGCAATGCGGAGAAATTATTGTTTGTGCATTTACAATATTCATTGATTTTTGCCATTGAAAAACGTCCAGAAATGATTGAAGCTACTGACTGAATGAAAGGAGCTGGCATCTCACTCTCTTTGAATCTTCTTTATCATGCTAAGAGGAGCAGGAAAAAGCAAAAAATTTCAGAATTGCACCTTGCAATGCGGAGAAATTACTGTTTGTGCATTTACAATATTCATTGATTTTTGCCATTGAAAAACGTCCAGAAATGATTGAAGCTACTGACTGAATGAAAGGAGCTGGCATCTCACTCTCTTTGAATCTTCTTTATCATGCTAAGAGGAGCAGGAAAAAGCAAAAAATTTCAGAATTGCACCTTGCAATGCGGAGAAATTACTGTTTGTGCATTTACAATATTCATTGATTTTTGCCATTGAAAAACATGTTATTCATATACCAGAAATGTTTGAAGCTACTGACTGAATGAAAGGAGCTGGCACCTCACTCTCTTTGAATCTTCTTTATCATGCTAAGAGGAGCAGGAAAAAGCAAAAAATTTCAGAATTGCACCTTGCAATGCGGAGAAATTACTGTTTGTGCATATACAATATTCATTGATTTTTGCCATTGAAAAACGTCCAGAAATGATTGAAGCTACTGATTGAATGAAAGGAGCTGGCATCTCACTCTCTTTGAATCTTCTTTATCATGCTAAGATGAGCAGGAAAAAGCAAAAAATTTCAGAATTGCACCTTGCAATGCGGAGAAATTACTGTTTGTGCATTTACAATATTCATTGATTTTTGCCATTGAAAAACATGTTATTCATATACCAGAAATGTTTGAAGCTACTGACTGAATGAAAGGAGCTGGCACCTCACTCTCTTTGAATCTTCTTTATCATGCTAAGAGGAGCGGGAAAAAGCAAAAAATTTCAGAATTGCACCTTGCAATGCGGAGAAATTACTGTTTGTGCATTTACAATATTCATTGATTTTTGCCATTGAAAAACGTCCAGAAATGATTGAAGGTACTGACTGAATGAAAGGAGCTGGCATCTCACTCTCTTTGAATCTTCTTTATCATGCTAAGAGGAGCAGGAAAAAGCAAAAAATTTCAGAATTGCACCTTGCAATGTGGAGAAATTACTGTTTGTGCATTTACAATATTCATTGATTTTTGCCATTGAAAAACATCATGTTATTCATATACCAGAAATGTTTGAAGCTACTGACTGAATGAAAGGAGCTGGCATCTCACTCTCTTTGAATCTTCTTTATCATGCTAAGAGGAGCAGGAAAAAGCAAAAAATTTCAGAATTGCACCTTGCAATGTGGAGAAATTACTGTTTGTGCACTTACAATATTCATTGATTTTTACCATTGAAAAACGTCCAGAAATGATTGAAGCTACTGACTGAATGAAAGTAGCTGGCATCTCACTCTCTTTGAATCTTCTTTATCATGCTAAGAGGAGCAGGAAAAAGCAAAAAATTTCAGACTTGCACCTTGCAATGCGGAGAAATTACTGTTTGTGCATTTACAATATTCATTGATTTTTGCCATTGAAAAACATCATGTTATTCATATACCAGAAATGTTTGAAGCTACTGACTGAATGAAAGGAGCTGGCATCTCACTCTCTTTGAATATTCTTTATCATGCTAAGAGGAGCAGGAAAAAGCAAAAAATTTCAGAATTGCACCTTGCAATGTGGAGAAATTACTGTTTGTGCATTTACAATATTCATTGATTTTTACCATTGAAAAACGTCCAGAAATGATTGAAGCTACTGACTGAATGAAAGTAGCTGGCATCTCACTCTCTTTGAATCTTCTTTATCATGCTAAGAGGAGCAGGAAAAAGCAAAAAATTTCAGACTTGCACCTTGCAATGCGGAGAAATTACTGTTTGTGCATTTACAATATTCATTGATTTTTGCCATTGAAAAACATCATGTTATTCATATACCAGAAATGTTTGAAGCTACTGACTGAATCAAAGGAGCTGGCATCTCACTCTCTTTGAATCTTCTTTATCATGCTAAGAGGAGCAGGAAAAAGCAAAAAATTTCAGAATTGCACCTTGCAATGCGGAGAAATTATTGTTTGTGCATTTACAATATTCATTGATTTTTGCCATTGAAAAACGTCCAGAAATGATTGAAGCTACTGACTGAATGAAAGGAGCTGGCATCTCACTCTCTTTGAATCTTCTTTATCATGCTAAGAGGAGCAGGAAAAAGCAAAAAATTTCAGAATTGCACCTTGCAATGCGGAGAAATTACTGTTTGTGCATTTACAATATTCATTGATTTTTGCCATTGAAAAACGTCCAGAAATGATTGAAGCTACTGACTGAATGAAAGGAGCTGGCATCTCACTCTCTTTGAATCTTCTTTATCATGCTAAGAGGAGCAGGAAAAAGCAAAAAATTTCAGAATTGCACCTTGCAATGCGGAGAAATTACTGTTTGTGCATTTACAATATTCATTGATTTTTGCCATTGAAAAACATGTTATTCATATACCAGAAATGTTTGAAGCTACTGACTGAATGAAAGGAGCTGGCACCTCACTCTCTTTGAATCTTCTTTATCATGCTAAGAGGAGCGGGAAAAAGCAAAAAATTTCAGAATTGCACCTTGCAATGCGGAGAAATTACTGTTTGTGCATTTACAATATTCATTGATTTTTGCCATTGAAAAACGTCCAGAAATGATTGAAGGTACTGACTGAATGAAAGGAGCTGGCATCTCACTCTCTTTGAATCTTCTTTATCATGCTAAGAGGAGCAGGAAAAAGCAAAAAATTTCAGAATTGCACCTTGCAATGCGGAGAAATTACTGTTTGTGCATTTACAATATTCATTGATTTTTGCCATTGAAAAACGTCCAGAAATGATTGAAGCTACTGACTGAATGAAAGGAGCTGGCATCTCACTCTCTTTGAATCTTCTTTATCATGCTAAGAGGAGCAGGAAAAAGCAAACAATTTCAGAATTGCACCTTGCAATGCGGAGAAATTACTGTTTGTGCATTTACAATATTCATTGATTTTTGCCATTGAAAAACATCATGTTATTCATATACCAGAAATGTTTGAAGCTACTGACTGAATGAAAGGAGTTGGCATCTCACTCTCTTTGAATCTTCTTTATCATGCTAAGAGGAGCAGGAAAAAGCAAAAAATTTCAGAATTGCACCTTGCAATGCGGAGAAATTACTGTTTGTGCATTTACAATATTCATTGATTTTTGCCATTGAAAAACATCATGTTATTCATATACCAGAAATGTTTGAAGCTACTGACTGAATGAAAGGAGCTGGCATCTCACTCTCTTTGAATCTTCTTTATCATGCTAAGAGGAGCAGGAAAAAGCAAAAAATTTCAGAATTGCACCTTGCAATGCGGAGAAATTA